>NC_063264.1:300000-388712 GCF_019578655.1 Ricinus communis | reverse complement strand
TGTGAGTTAGAGATAAGGAGAATAGAATAGAAATAGAGTTTAGTTTGTGATAGGTTTTGTTTATTTTGGTATATTAAAACTATGTGGTTTTACTTAAAAATGCATAGTATATATATAGTTATTTTTTATTTGTTTAAATGAATAAAAAATTTACAAGTTATAAAAAGTATTTAAGAATATTTATTAATAGGCTATCTTTATTCTGATCAGCCTTTATTCTGATCAGCCATCATTATCATGATTTTTATATTTGATAATATGAATATAAAGCTTAATAATTTAAAAAAAAACGTTATTGTTTGACCATTAAATTAACCTCATTATATCAATAACTTTTTAAACCATGATTTAACAATCAAACAATAAAATTATAAATTATTAAGCTCTAAGCTCATATTATCAAATAAGGGTGTCAAAATGGATCATGACACGAGAACCCAATTCGCCAAAAACAGAAAAAATACGAGTTATGATTGAACCTTAACTGGTCAGTAAACGGATTGACATATATATGACACGGCTTGAAAAGAGTCGTATAACATATTGACTCGCGAACCAACAAAAATTAGACGTCCATTTGAGTTTGTTGAGCAGTTTCTTAATAAAAAGTTCTAATTGGAAATTAAAATAAAATATAAAGGTTCAATGTGAGGTCCAATTTGTAACTTTGCCCAAATATTATTTGCTTTATACATATGTAATGTACAAGTAGAAATGGACTCATTAGTCATCACCGAAGCCGGGGAGAAAATAAAGTTAATAAAGGAGACCGAAGAAAGAGAGGCCTATCCTAAGAAGATAGGTTTCGTTGTTTCAACTTTCGATGAAAGAATCTTCCTGTACTCCTGATTGAAGCTGCTATCATCATAGCGAGAATAGAAGATCTGTCTATGCTCCTATTTAAGGTACTCTTTCTTTGGTTTAATTTCTCGAATTTCCCGATTTAACCCTGGTTTGGTGGTTGTGGGAATCCAATCTTCATCTATTATAGTTTTCTGGTTTTTGGCTGATAGCATTAATGGAATGGAAAATTTGAATTATTGCATTTGCGAGCTGATCTGATCAATGGTGTCATGCAGTTGGAATTGGATCCGTAACATCGTATCTATCTCATTTGAGATAGCAAATATATTTGTCAAAAGCCCTATTGATTGTGTTTTCATTCATCTATCGCAATTATAGAATTGCGAAATAAGAAGAGATATGCAGAAGAGTGGGAGTTTGTCGAGGAATACGAATACCACTATTACTGGGTTCAATAATAGTAAATCTGCCTTTCATCAGCAGTCTCTAAGGAGGTTGGGATTGTGTTCTCAAATAGCCACTGCTGGGGGCCAACACTCATCCCCAATTGTTTTTCCCGAGAAACGTAGTAAGAAAGTCAAAGCTTCTTCCAAACCTGATGATCCTTTGGACAAAGCCAAGGTTGTACAAGATCACAGAATTGACATAATCGGAGGAGGAGACGAGAAATCTGATTTGTTGGGATGCGTTGTCTTCTCCGGAAAACTCATTTTGGACAAGAGAAAAAACACCTTCCATGATAACACTTCTACCAAAGATGCAGAACAGCAGAGTTCAACTGTTGTATCCAACCAAGAAGCGGTCGATGCTAAGCTTACTAGCAGGGCTCTTGTTTGGGGTGCTCGCATGCTGCATCTCGATGATGTTATATCGGTAATCGATAAATCTAAAAATTATTATTATTATAATGATTATTCGTTTTGCCAACTGATAGGGAGAGTGTATCATTCATTCTGCATGACTCTTTCAGGTATCATACAATGTTGGTCTCAGACATTTTACCCTTCATTCTTATCCGATGAAAAAGGGTTCTTGTGGTCTATCTTGTTTTATAAAACCTAAAAGAAGCCGCAAGGACTATCGTTTTCTGGCTTCTAGTGTAGAAGAGGCACTTCAGTGGGTCGGTGGCTTAGCAGATCAACACTGTTATGTAAATTGTTTGCCTCATACTTTGGTTTCTTCCAAGAAGCAAGCATCTTCTGAGCTGCTTTCTACTGACACTCCGCCAGAGTTACTCTTCAAATGTAAGAGTCCACCTAAAATGCTTGTCATCTTAAATCCACGATCTGGACGTGGTCGTTCAAGTAAAGTTTTCCATGGCATTGTGGAACCAATATTTAAGGTCTGTTGTTGCTTTTGCTTTGTCTTTGCACTGCCAAAAGTTTCTATAATTGTCAATGTCTTTGCAGTTGACATCTGAAGTGCCACTAAATTCATATAATTCTTATTTTATAATGTTATTCATGACACTGTTACTTCTAAACTGAAAACATTCTAGAGTCAATAGAACTTCATACAACAAAGGCTAGCTTTAGGTGTTCAAAACATTTTTGCATATGCCTCATTGACAAAAAAAACTAACTGTTTATCTTTTCGATCCAATCCAACTTTGGTTGGGAATATGAGCATCATTGCACTGAATTGAGTCTATGTAATCTGCTACTTGAACTTGATATAAGACAGATTTAGATAACCTGTTCTATGTTGAATTTTGCAGAAATAAAGATTTTAAAATTGAATTCTAGGTCTGGTTCGACAAAAATTCAGATCTAAAGAGACTAAGAGGAAAGAAGTGATAAGAGAACTTCTAAGAGCCAGCACTTACCTTACAAGGTTTAGGAGTGCCTAAAGAGAATTGAAACACTATTCTAGAATAGCAATTTGCAGGAAATCGTTGGTTATTGAATCTGAAAACTGAATAATAATTGTTATAAGCCTAGATACTTGCAGGAGTACTCCTAAACCTAAATAGTTTTAGACCCCTAATCCTTAAAGGATTCTCTAAATAAACACTTTATCCTCATCCAACAAGGATTCAGAACAAGACTCAACAATAATTAATAAAATTAAGGACTTCCAAATTCCAAATTTGTTAAGAAATCAGAATTCCTGCAACAACCAAAAATCATATTTTTTAGACCTTAAAGTTTCCAATCAGCCTCCCCATCATCCCAAACATGTAGCCAACGTATACCATCAATTAATGGTTAAATTTTCTTAAATAAGTCAGAATATTAAACAAAGAATTATCTTTTATTGATAGTTTATTGTGCATGACTATCAAATAATAGCAATGGTTAATCTTAAATTTTAATCTAATGCACTTTTGAAGTTATTGAAAATACTAAAAATTTCATTAAATTTTTAAGGGTAAGGGGTTCACTATCTTTGTTTGATTTTAACTTATGTACTAAATTGATTGATCTATTTATTAGAGTATAAATTAAACTAAATTCATAATTTAATTTAAGATCTTAGCTATATAGGACCTGTTTGGCTAAACTGTTGGTGATGGTTCATATTTGGTAGCTGATAGCTAATAGCTGGTTTAATTAAGTGTCTAATAAATTTATCATTAGTTGTTAAATGTTTACTGACTAACATATAGTTTGAAAAAAAGTACTATATTTTGTTATTATATTTAATATGTTATATATGATTTGGTTGATGATTATAGATTTATGCATATACATATAAATAAATAAGTTTTCATCTATAAAATATATAAATTAACAATAATAAATTTTTTTTAAATAAGTTTAAATGTAATAAAATAATCCTTTTAGTTTATCTTTTTCTTTTTTTAGCTTAAAGTTATATAAGTTACTATGCATTTAAAAAATAAAAATATTAAATTAAACAAAATTGTTTACTATGAAGTTATTATAATTGATTAGGTATAAAGACATCAAATTTTTAAAAGGATAATATAGTCCATGACTTCTTATATATTTATAGTTGGTGAAAAGCTCCAAATAGGAACTGGTATGAACTTGTATCGTTTTGGGTCCTAATAGCCATCAGCAATTATTAAAATAAAATAGCCAAACACTTAGATGTAGCTGTTGGGACCTGAAAAGCTTTGACAAACACCACTTAGTTGTTTTTTGACTTCTACTATGTAAAAGCATGTAAACAACTTTTGGGTTCTGGATACAGAAAAATGAATTGCTGTAAGATCCCTTTTTGAGCTAAGAAATTCCTAATATCTAGGCATAATTATAGGCAGAAATAGATCTGCATTTTATAGCCATAACGGCGTTATAGCCTGATAAGTCTGATAACGGATGTTATGGTTAAATAACAGCCGTTATCAATACAAAAATAATATATCCGTTTAGTGATGGTAACAGGAAGGCAAATTTCTGTTAAATAACAACTGTTATATAATGTGATGGTGGAACATGTTTAATGAACTATCTTTTCTTGCTTTGCAATTATTGGTAGGATGGATCTCAGTAGTAATCTTTTCTAACATCCAAAATGTATACCATGACAGCTAGCAGGGTTTAAATTGGAGGTAGTGAAAACATCATCTGCAGGTCATGCTAGAAATCTTGCATCAACAGTTGACATCAGCACATGTCCTGATGGTACCAGAAGCACTGCTGTATAACATTTCTTATTTCAATTTTTCTTGTACTTTTTTATGGTCTTCACTATTTTTACCATGTTACCCATTTATGCCATGTTACTTTCTTTTTTTTCAGGGATCATCTGTGTAGGTGGTGATGGAATTATCAATGAGGTTAGTCTCTTGCTTCTTTTACATCACAATGATTTTGTTTCTTGTTACCATATGTTTTCTCTAGATATTAATGATTTTTCTTTATCCTGCATCATAATTTTGTAATCACCCTATTACATTTTTAAATTATTTAGTTATTGAATTATATCGTGTTAGTCTCTATGCTGTTTCTCGAGTATTTAATCTTTCTTTGTTTAATAGAGGGAAATGTGAAGGAAGTGAAATTTTCGACCTTTCTTTTTGAAAGCTCTATCCCATCTCAAGTAAATGCAAATTACAGTCTTGGATTTTATGAAAGAATTGTATGATACAATTTGACCCTAGTACGCGCTTTTTTGAAAAGATTAGGTTTGGAATTTTTGAACAGATTCTTTTTTTGATCTTCCCAAGAGCTTCTTCTATTTCGCGTAGGTTATATAGAGAACGGATTTGGTATTTGGATATTATTTCTATCAATGATTTGGCCAATCATGAATAGTTGGTTATGAAAACATGTAAAACGAAATTTTCCCTAAATGATGAAGGGATAACAAAAAATTGATTTATTAGTATTTGGTAAATCATTGTATCTTATCCTTTAGCAGTTGTCTTATCCCTGGATTTATGTTGTGTCAATATCAAATATGTTGCAAACATTTATGCTTCACATGGTAAACAATTTACCCATCCATTGATTGATTGGCTAATTACTTTGTTTTCCTTTTTCTTTTTCTTTTTAACTTGTGCATATCGTGGCACTTAACCATTCTCTCAACTATTACTTGAAAATTCTTTTGCAAGGATTTATTTCCATTTGGTGTTATTTCTAATTTGAGATTAGAATGCAGAAGTAATTATGGTGTTGATTTTCTCTATCAATGCTTGTCTGTTATTCTCTATCCTCTATATTGGCTCTTCTCTTTTCTCTGGCTTTAGCTGTGCAAGTCTATCTGACATTACTAATTCTCCCCACTATTGCCTCATATTTTTCCCCTCTTTCACACAAGTGCATAAATGAGTGCAAGCACATTTGATACATCCTTTTAAGTTGCTAATTATAAAATGTAAGGTAAGTGGTGTGATCATTAATAGTTTTTCCAAGGATCTGTAGAAGTGGTGATTGCCACAACATTGTCATATGATATTTGAAGAAATGCATGGGTATTAATTTTCATCTCATATGTTAGAGATATTTAGGCTACTAATATGAAATTCTCAGTTGGTACAATCTATCTGGGTTAACAGCTGTATGTCTTCATTGGCCAATAGAGGGTTGTGGGAATGGCCTAGAGAAGGCCAAAAGAAATAAAAAGATAAGGAATAAGAAAAAGAAGAAGACATCCCAGATAAAGGCTATTAAAAAAAATAAAAATATAAGAGGTAGAAGAAGAATTAGAGAAATGGAGATAGAGTGAGAGATAAGAATTACCTGGCTGGGGCTGATTACTTTCTCTCTTCTTTCATTCCTTATTTCCTTTTCAATTTCTTCTAACACCAGTATCTGCTGGGCCTTCTTATCAAATTTTATTTGCTTTGATACTGTTAGGCATTAGCCATTTAAGTGAATAGAAAAATGCTATCCATTTATAATTGAGTATGTCTTTGTATCAAATGACATAACTATTTGGCGCCTTCCCTGGATACCATACTAGTGGACCTTCTTTCTATATCATATCTAGGCTGGGTTTTCACCTTTTCTCAACAAAGGGCTGTCAACTCATTAATATGATTTCTTATAAACCCATTACAGAATTAACATGCAAAACCTTAAGCTTTATTTCTGTATATAATTCTGAACCCTGCATGTACATATAATGTGTAGCATATGTGCTATGCATGCTGAGGATCATTGCAGATATTAGCATAATATTCTAGACCTTAGGTTGATACTTCTTATGAAATCTCTTGAATAAATTATTTGGTCCCTGTTATTTTTTCAGGTCTTAAATGGCCTACTTAGTAGAGATAACCAGAAAGAAGGCATATCCATACCAATTGGAATTATACCAGCTGGTTCAGATAATTCTCTAGTTTGGACTGTTCTGGGAGTAAGAGACCCAGTTTCTGCTGCTATCTCTATTGTAAAGGTACTTGACTAATAACTTTTCTTAACTCCAGCGATGTGTCATTTTTTCATGAATTTGATAAGTTTTGCCTTGCATAAGTCCAGAAGCCTATGTCATTCTAAATATTTTCTAAATTTGTATCTTGTATCTGTTAGTTAAAATCTGTTGATTGATAATAATCTAGTATCTCACTGTTTAAGTTTTGCATGCTGAATTGCATATGGAAGGGTGTGGGGATTTCTTTTCTAATCTTTTTATCAGTGAGGAAGAAGATTGAAGAATAGAAGGATCTTTTGTACTCCTCGTGATGGTTGGGTTTGTGGGATAGTTGATAAGTGGCATCATGTGTATGAAAGCAGTGTCAAAGCTGGTTCTAGTGCCAAGCACTTATTTCACACATCTTCAATTATGAGATAGTTAGTTGAAAGCTTGACTAGGCTTTAGTAGGCTCTTGTTTTGATTTTTCTATAAGTTGGGAAGTTTGTAGAGTTTTTAGTTAGGAAGTAGGAACACTTGCCTAATTTCCATAATCATTTAGAACGGAAAAGTTGAATCTCAGTAGGGTTCATTTTAAATTTATACTTTTCTCATCTGAGCCATATTTTAATCCTTTTGGTTTCTATCTTGTAGAATCAAAATTAGTTTGAGTCTAATGTCCTAACTCTTAAGATTTGGACTTCATTTGGTTCACATGATGGAAAAAAAGTAATGGAATAAGCATCCATGATCAGAATGACTATTCTTTACTCATGCAGAGTTTAGATTTCACCGATTATGAAATATTTATTTTGTATGATTACTATTTGACATTTGGGATGAGAAAAGTTAAGATTGTTAAAATAATTGTTTCATATTAAGATTTTGATCCAAAATTAACAATACTCGACGTGGAATGGCTGTTACGTTGCTATTCTATTCATGTACTAAACAAAGCCTTAGAATCGTATTTGGATCCATAAAAATCTGTACATGTTGTATAACTAAGGGAACATTTCTGCAACTGTGCTTATTTGAATTTTACAATGCATCTTAAACCTAAGTGAAGCTTAAAATCTCAATACTTTCTGTCTATTTTGAAGTAAATTCAAATTTATTTAGGTTCAAATTCAAACCCTAATCAAATAGCTTCTGTCATTGTTGTATGCATGGCCAGTCAAGCACATGTGTGAATTTATGTCTTTGAAGTTGTGAAACTTTAAATTCCAAGTTATTTTTTCTTCTATAATTTATTTCAGTGAAAGTTTTATTTCATGCTATAAAATTTTGTTATTCATTTCAGGGGGGTCTTACTGCTACAGACGTTTTTGCTGTTGAGTGGATTCAAACTGGTGTTGTTCACTTTGGGATGACAGTTTCATATTATGGTTTTGTTAGCGATGGTGAGTTCAACATTGCTGTATTAATCCATTGTGAAAACACTGAAAGACCTTATAAGAAATCCTAAGTTCATTGTATTTTATCCAAGGAGGCCAAATAGTATAAAATGTTTGAAAAACCAATTAATTCCCACAAAACTATTGCTTTATCATATGAACATGTTAGAAATGGCACAAAGCATGGAAAAAACACAAGGCACATGCTCCTGCCTTAGTCAATACATGCACCACATGAGACCTAAATGCCTTGTTTGCTTATTGAGGGTGCCAAACTGAATCCCTTTTGAAGTTCCATTCATGTCATATATTATTTAGATGCTAAGGAAATGTTTATTCAAGAGATGAGATAAATTAAATTCTAGAAAAGAGTCTTTCTTTCATTGATATAACTTGTGGGAAAGGGTTTATTATTTTACTTTTTGTGTGCATTATTAGCTGCAGACAATGTTTATTCAAATTAACCCAATAATACGCATGAATGGCTGAGCTTTATTTCATTCTGTTATTCTACACTTTGGCATATAATGACTGAAGATAGTATTTGTCACAGGCTGTGAGAAGAATGTGCTTTTACCTTCTCTGAAATTGATTTCTTAGCATGCATAAGAAAAAGATATGTTAATCATTTTGACATATTTCCCATGTACTGTAGTGTTGGAACTCTCTGAGAAATATCAGAAACGCTATGGTCCTCTGCGTTATTTTGTTGCTGGATTTCTCAAGTTTTTGTGCTTACCAAAATATAGCTATGAAGTGGAATATCTTCCAGCAACAAAAGCTGATGAAGAAGGAAAACAGCCCCAGCGAGAGGTAGTTGACATGTCAGACTTGTACACAGATATCATGAGGAGATCAAACACAGAAGGGATGCCTAGAGCCTCTAGTTTGTCAAGTATTGACTCGATAATGACTCCTAGTCGAATGTCTGGGGGCGAGTTAGATACAACCTGCAGTAGTACACATGCTAGCACTGAACCATCTGACTATGTGCGAGGCCTAGATCCAAAATCAAAACGCTTGTCATCTGGGCGGAGTAATATAGTGGCAGAGCCAGAGGTTATTCATCCACAGTTACCTCTGTCAACCACTCCAAACTGGCCAAGGACCAGGTCAAAATCAAGGACAGATAAAGGATGGACTGGAGTGACCTCTTCACATGATCCATCTAGATGTTCTTGGGGAAATACAGTAACAAATGATAGAGAGGATATATCTTCGACATTGTCTGATCCAGGTCCAATTTGGGATGCTGAACCAAAATGGGATACTGAGCCTAATTGGGATCTGGAAAACCCCATTGAATTGCCAGGGCCTTCAGATGATGTTGAAGCAGGAACCAGAAAGGAAGCTGTGCCTAGGTTTGAAGACAAATGGGAATTTAAGAAGGGACAATATCTTGGCATATTGGTTTGCAATCATGCTTGTAGAACAGTTCAGAGTTCTCAAGTGGTAGCACCAGGAGCTGAGCATGACGATAATACCATGGATTTGCTCTTAGTTCATGGTAGTGGGCGACTAAGGCTATTGAGATTCTTCTTGCTGTTGCAGATGGGTCGACATCTTTCGCTACCATATGTTGAATACATCAAGGTATGAACATGTACTCAATAGATGCTATTGCACTTTCAAAATCAAAGTTTCATATTAAATTCAGACAACCACATTTTGAGTTTTTGGAACAGCTATTAACTTGCAATCTGATATAGTGATGTAACCATTTCTACAATCTTACATGTTGATTCGACTCAAAGAATCTGCAAATATATGCAACAAGGGCTGGCTGAGTGTGTTTGTCTATTACTATCTGCATTGACAGGTTCCTCTACCTTATTTGAGATCTGGAAGCTCTGCCATCATTGAGTGCTGAAACTTTACATTTTCTTGGTCATTCAAGAATGATATTATTTTATTTTACTTTTGGGTACCTATTAACTGCACTTATATGCATGTGCACACAAGCTCACTGAATCATTCCCATTTTCTGTTTGTTCTGTTTGGAAAAGATTCATTTGCTGTTATGCACATCAGAATTGGTCGATATTTTTTTTACGTATAAAAATTTTAGAAGTTATTGAGCAGAATAGCTCCCAACATCCACAAAATAATATTTAGTGGACAGAAAATTCATGAAGTTGTCAACTCTGATTGTTGATGAGGTGCAAAATTGATTTGAGTTTTGATCTTTGAAAAAGTATCAATCTGCATATCCAAGTGTGTTATATATGAGCGTATTCAAGGTGTGTGTATATAAGCATATTCAAGGTGAAATCCACTTTGTTGGCACCGTCTAACACTAGCTTCTGCAGGTCAAGTCTGTGAAGATCAAGGCTGGGAAGCACACCCACAATGGTTGTGGCATTGATGGTGAGCTTTTTCCCCTTAATGGACAAGTAATCTCTTATTTGCTGCCAGAACAGTGCCGACTCATTGGCCACTCAAGCCATCACATATAACAGCCTTGAGCCATCTTTCTGAACTCTTTGAAAGGTTTCAATGGTAATTTTTACGATATTTTCTGATTGTGCTTGTTATATATGAAGAGCATTACTTAAACCAGGCCAGAATACAATGATCTTTTCCTTTCTTGTATTTTTACCCCTCTATTTTTTTCTAATTTTAGCCCCCAGGATTGTGCCATTGCACATGTGAGGTCCCTGTATATGTTTTCTGCGATTATGTATTGGTTGTATGTTGTTTATTGTGCCCTCGCCTACCTTTTTCCATCTCTACACCCTCTCTTATCTGACGTTGGCATGCGCAGATCAATGTATTGAAAATTCTGTCTTTCTATACAACTTTACTCCCCCTTGTTATTGACCTGGTCATTACATTGTATGGGACATACTGAGATGTTAATATTGTAAAGTACTCTGATTTTCTGTTCCAATTTGGTATGTATCCAGGTCCTCCTTTTTTATGTGCTTCTTTCTTTATGTTGTAAATTTATAGGATAAGAATGTGTGGCCGTAGAAAGGGATGGCTGTAAACTTGTGATATATGCGAGGATTTCAAGATATGGATTTTCCTATCCATGTAAGTTTCAATTTCCACCTCTCATTGAAGATCCCGGATTTCTCATCCACTGATGTTAGATTAGGGTCGTGTGGAGGATTGAATCCTGACTTTATGAGTTGCCTGCCCTAGGGTCGACGAAGGTGAGTAAGCACACGGCTTAGCGTCATCATTCAACCTGGCAGTATAACAGAACAAGGCAAGCCCCTCTATTTCAATAATTTTTGCCATAACAGACCTCCAATCCGGGAATCCCATACTCCCCCGCCTGGCAAAGTAGTTTATTAGCTTCGACGCTCTCTTGCAAATTAGCCTCTACCTATCACTAAGTGAGTAACAAACTCCGGTGCTAGCTTTTATCCTTCCCTCTCTAACTAAAAGCCGGTCTAAAAAGTCTATTTTTGTGAGAGAAAAGGGATTATACAAGTAGCGCGGCTATGCGAAATGGGCAATAAAAAGGGGGCCGGTCATTCCCCAATCTCCCTTCCAGGCTCCGTGGGTTCAGTCATCCACTCGACACGTTTGTAACGAAAGACTATAAAAAATTTATAAAGAAAATTCAAAATTTTTATAATGAAAATTTATAAAAAAATTTTAAAAAATATCAATATTTATATAAAATTAATTAACAAAAAATATTATCGTCAAAATAAATATTTATTTATGAAATTAATTAATAATAATAAGAAAACCATTATTGATCCAAAAATGATCATACGGGGAACCAAAATATATTATATTTTAATAAAAGATAAAAGTTAAAAGAGAAAAGAGATTTCTTTTTAGGAAGATTTTATTGTTATACTATTTTGACACACGATACATATATATATTCCAAGATTTATGTATTATATATATAATATATATTATATATATATATATATATATATATATACAGTTACTGTAGAGTGTGTAAATAAATTCCTTAATGCATATTACATAATGATAGTAAAACCAATAAATCCGAGTGAAGACAAATAAAAGGGGGAGAAATCTTATCTAAAACCAGTGCTAGAAATTTGGAAAAGAGCAAGAAATGAGATCCGCAGCTATGGTTTTCCCGTCGGCAAGGGGAGCAGCCGCAGCCTGTTCACCTCTCAATCGCCCCACTTCGACCCTCCGTTTTATGGATATGAGCACCAATATTTCCACACAGACCGCCATGATGATATCGAAGAAACCACTTGTGTCTTCGCCTCCTTCTTTCGCAGTGGCTGCTCGCACCAGCTATTCAACTATTTTAATGATAAAAGAGAGGAGGTTGATTTCATGCGAAGTTGCATCCCCTACATCATCATCGTCAACAACCCTCGCGCAAGGAGAAGGAGAAGAGCCCGCAGTAGGTGAAAATAAGATTGGAGCTAGGGTTAAAGTGAAGGTTCCCCTGAAGGTATACCATGTTCCTCGGGTCCCCGAAGTAGATCTGACCGGTAAAGAAGGTCATCTCAAGCAGTACGTCGCCCTCTGGAAAGGCAAAAGAATATCTGCCAATCTCCCTTACAAGGTTGAGTTTTTGGTTGACATCGAAGGCCGCGGCCCTGTCAAGTTTTTTGCCCATCTCAAGGAGGACGAGTTTGACTTCCTTGATTGATTTGTCCTTTTATAGTTTCATGTGCTTCCCCTTTCAGACCAGGCAATTACTTTCTCCCTCTCTATAAGTATATATATTCTCTCTTTCAAATTAAGCATACTCCTAATTCTATTCAAGTCCAGTATGTAGTTTACCTGGCTTGATCCTTTTTGTTTTTCCACTTTTATCTCGTCTGTACCAACTTAAGATGTTATCATCATCGTCATCTTTTGTTTCTTGTCATCAAACTACAGATATGTGACTGAGAACACTTTTTCCGCTATTTTATTCTCGCTATACAAAAGAAATTGCTTCTTCTCGAGGCTTTTTTTTTTCTCTAATTTCCTACAAATTATGTCAGAAAAATTTTAGCTCTGAGAAAACAACCGCTTCATTTTTACTCCACTCAGCTACATCTATGTGATTGTTAATGCACTTTATTTACTCTTTTTTCTAAAGCAGCATAAGTATTAAAGTATGTCTTGATAATTAATCTTGCTGTGCGTGGAGCCACCTGGAAACCAAGACTATGATAACATTTTGCCACATGCCATTATGTTTTGTTTGCTATCATCCTGTTTTGCTTTATTGTACCTTTTTACGTTGGACCATAGATGAAGCTAATGTTGGTTTTCTCTTTAGGATCTTCATTTTATCAAAAAGCCTATTGTTTTATTGTTGCCTAGAGTATGTCAATGCATGAAAGCTTTCACTTCAATTTCATATGTTGTACATCGGGCTGGATTTCTATAGTTGTTGAGTTTGAATGTTCAATTGGTAATTAGCATTCTGTTTTTCCATGGTTGTTTTGGAGCTAGATTTGGCAAATCCCATTGCATAGTCTAGTGGTTGGAGTTCAGCATCTTTTCAAGGAACTTGTTCAAAGTTTTCTACCATCTCTAGTGGTGTCTTCCCCTTGGTGTATAATGTATCGAGTGCTTATCATCAAGAGTTGCAGTTGAATCTCCTGTTTCTTTCCTTTTAGACAACAAGGACTCGTTTATCACTTCAGATTTCAGAAGAAGCAAGAGTATGGTAGTCAGTGAATGTATCCACTGCCATTTAAAGTGTCAATTCCCTGGTTCTTTAGACTCATTTCTCCACTTTCCTCAAGGGTCACAGCTTGAAGCTTTATTGGCAGTTTCCTCCCTAAGCTTTAAGGGTTCCACTTCCTAACTGGTCTATTATCATTAGAAATCTAATTCCATGGTGGAGACAAATGGAGTTGGTAATGTATTTTCATATTTCAGCTTCTCTTTGGGCATCAATTGCTAGTCCTGCTCCTCCAACTTTATTCTCTTTAGGCACCCTTTCAATGTAAGACATGGGACCACTTAATAGATCTTGAGGCTCAATGTTGATGGTGGATACTTTGGATGTCACGGCTATGAGGGAAAAGAATGGAGGGACTATTGCAGTAACCACCAAGAAGGACGGAGGCACTTGAATTGTTTAGATTGAAAAATAATGTAGGGGAAAATGGTGAGGTAGCTGAAATATCTTCAGCTTTGACCTTTGAAATTTTGGCTTTTCTTTGGATTTCTTTCTGCAAAATGAAGAGCTCTGCTATTTGTGATTTTTTCTACTTGTCACCTTGGTACTTTCAACGACTCATCAAATCATTCTCTGATACCTATGACTGTCCAATTTACCGGTGCATGTTATTCAGCCTTGGTCCATGTTGGAACTTACTGGTCTATAGTCTATACAAATCTCAGTCACATAAGTCGTCATCTCAGTTACTTGAACTGCTGATATTGACTTTTGCAGAGAAATTTAGTCTCTGTCTTGGCCTCTAAACTTCTTAAGGTTCTGATACTTCAATGATGTGTAACGTGGTCTTTTGTTATGAACTTATGACTGTGCCTATATGAGCATCAAATATTGGTGCCACAGTGGCGCATTGCAACTCAGCTGATTATTATATTTTTTTGGACTATCCAGTTTCTAATAATATTGCTTTTCTGAAGAAGATGAAACCACCATGTTGCTTTTAATCTGGATGGAATTATTGGAGGAAACAAAGGTCCAACTCCTATTTTAGCTAAAACTAAGGTACTCTTAGGCAAGTGAGTTGAGATGGATAGGGGAACCGGTGGATCTAGGTTTTGCTTTTCTTGCTCTTTCGTTGAGTTTCTTTCCCCCCTCTGCTGGCATTTCTTCTCGTTCTTTCTCTGCAGCAATTAATTTGACTTGGTCGTTTAGAGTAGAAAACTACTTAAATTAACTGCTAATGAAACATACCAGGCCTCAACACTTTTACCAAGCAACATGCAGGAATTTGAAGAATTCAAGGGAATATTTCCAGGATCAAAAGGAGAATCTGGTTTGCCCGAGGGAAATTTAGATGATGTGATCTTGCATCACTTCTCACAATATTAATTTAAGTAATTATTTTGGAGTTAATTATTCTTACCAAACAATGACCGGAATGTTTTAAGAATTACAAAGATTTTGTAGAATTAGGTATTTTCTCCTCACCATTGCCAAGCATTCATTGACTGCTGAAGTTTGAATATGAATCAGACCAAATAGCAGGAACATTTAACATCAAAGAAGTGTTTTTATGATTGTATTATATCTAAGAGAACGGTATTAACTACTCCGTTGGTGGGGGGAAGGCTAATAATTGGTATCGAGATTGGATAACAATGAAAACAGGAGTTGGATAGGCTGATTCTATGAGGATTTGCGTGAATGGAGAAAATCCTTGAACAATTTGGGAATCTTGTGACTGGAGATCTCTACCAAGGTGTTGGCTGGGGATCTCTATTTACAGGGTCTGACGGTCTTCGTCTCTGCGAGCTTATAGCTTAGTAGATTTCTTTTTTTCTTTTTCAACCTCTCCTCTAAAGAAATAAATTAGAAGAGAAAAAAAGGGAATCCAACAAGGAATCTGATATGAGCTCAGCACCTACAACAGAACTAGTAAAAGCAGCAACAATTGATTGACACATGAACGCAAATGAATCTAGTGCAAGGGTACAGTTAGAATGGTCTGTAAGCTTCAAAAGTCGCTCTATGGTGTGAAGTAGGTTCAAAACAACGGAATGATAAATTTATTGCTTGTTTATTGCTTAATAGTTTCATTCAATCCAAAGCAGATTATTCCCCTTGTACAAGAACTGTTGGTGATGAAGTTGTTGCATTGTTGGTCTATGTATATGGCATAGTAATTGTTAGAACCAGTAAAGAAGAAATTGATAAGTTGAAGACAATTTTAAGTTCTAGTTTTAAACTGAAAGATCTTAAGAGTCCTAAGATGCTTCATAGGACTTGAAATAGCCAGATCAATTGATGATAGTTCACGTCAAGATCTTACAACAAGAGACAATTGGTTAGAAAGCTACTATATCTGATTTAACAAGATTAGAAATATGTTATGTTATTTATTATTCATCATAATTCACAGATAAATTAGCTCAGTTACATTTGGATATTGCATTTAGAATATTGAGATATTTGAAGCTTGCTTCAGGACAAGGGATCACTACGTCAGCAGAGTCCAAGTTTCAATTAACGACTTGCACTGACAGTGATTGGGCAGGCTGTCCTAAAATAAGGAAATCCTTGACAGGTTTTTGCACATTTTTAGACAGTTCCTTATCAACAGGAAGTCAGAGAAAGAAATAAAGCCTTATATCAAGAAGTTCAGCAGGATACAAAGCTATGTCTGCCACAACTTGTGGATTTTGTTTTTTGCTGAAAGATTTGGGGAGTTCAACATGAACAGTGTATGTAATTATTTTGTGACAACATGCATGTTGTCCATATAGCAAACAATGTAGTCTTCGCATCAGAGAGAAGATTCAAAGTGAAATCATCAAACCTATGCACATTAGAACTCATGATCAGCTTGCTGATGTTTTCAGTAAGGGGTCAAACCCAAGGCAGTTTAACAATTTTTTAAGCAAGACAGGCATAGTAAATCTGTATGCTTACCTCGAGGAGTATCAAGATACCAAGGCAACGTTCTAATTAATTAAGTAGCCAGTTAGTTATGCCATAGCGATCTTTGTGCATACAAACTAGTTGTGTAATTTCCTTTAGTTCAATGAAGTGAATTCGCATTATTTTCAATCCTGATTCACGAATCTGTTATATCAGATGTATAAAACATAAAAATATTCTAAAAGATATTTAAGAGATTAGTTCTAGTCTAATTGGACTGCACTCTATTATAGAAAAAGAAAGAAAGAAAGAAACTGGTAAACAATTGAAAACAACAATTACAAATAGACAAACTTAGATCTTGAAATACTTATAGCCGTAATCAGGATTTGTCATCCCCTCTTCCCAGTCACCTATACGGCGGCCCCCAAGAACTACTTGCTGAATACCTAAATATCTGCCATAAGAAATTAACGATGAAATACACAGAATCAGCTAGGATTTAAAAACATTCGAGTGTGGAGAATAGAGAAATGTCAACCTTTGGCTCAGCGAACTTACTCTGAACTCAATACAGTTAAGCAGTTGAGAAGCACATCTATGGCAAAAAAATCAGATGTACCCAGATCTACCCTGTTAAACATACATAATTTGATATTTCAGATCTCAGTACCACAATAAACAAATTAATGAATTTGTCTGAAGTAGAGCAAGGGAACTTGTACCAGAAACGGCCCCAGCTATCCTGAAACTCAACGTCACTTATATCATGGAATGAAGATGGCATCACTTTAAAGCCCTTTTCTGCATCGTAGAGGGGATTGTACTCCATCGATTGATTTGCCAACTGCCATTAATGTATACATTACCCTTATAGCGTGACTCGTTAACGGATCAATAGGAGAAAGAGTAATATGAGAGAAACAAGAGAGGATATTAGCCAAACCTGCAAATTAGAAGAATTGAAGGCACCTAAGCGCCCCATAACATACCATGACTGAATAGCCTGTATAAATATTATCCGTGCTACATTATGAGTGAAGTAATTTAAAATGTTATTCTTGGTATTAATTGATGTAGAGATGGTTGCAATAAGAATTATGGTAAGAATATAGTTACACTGCCGATAAGATCAACATCCCGATCAGATGGAGATCCAAATAATTCAAACCATATGTAGGAACCGACAGGATTGAAGCTGACAGGCACCAGGAAAAGTGTAATTCAATAATTAAAAAGAAAAGAGACAAAAATATGATAATAAGAAAAGGAAAACAGACATACTCTCTAAAGCTAACTTTGAAAGAAAGAACAGAACCGGTTTTAGATTTGTAGAAGTTGCGACCTTTCTTCCTAACTCTGTCTTCAACCTGCCAAATTCATATAATTGAATTAGTAGAAAGTGAAACGAATCAAATAAGGAAAAGAAGGGCGTGAATGAAGAGAGAGTAGAGTACTCTTTTCCTCATGAGGTCGGGATTGCCAATGCTATCAGCAAGAACAGCTCGGAGCTCGTCGTCGTATTTACAAGCATCTTCAAGGACTCTGCATCATCCTTGAATGGGTTTATGTTCGGTGTTAAACTAAAACAAACAGAAGGAAATAAAGAAAGAAAGACAGAAGAGTAAGACTTGGCCCAGGATGGATAGTTGTGAAGACGATCATATTCTCTTTTCCTCTTTTCTTCCCTAATTTTGAGTAATCTCCGTCCTCGTGCAGTCGTTCCTGAGACAACCGCTCCATTCGTCTTGTTACAAGCAAGAGCATCCCCGTCGCTACTAATTGAAGAGGAGGAAGAATACGTAATTAACGGAAACCGGTGTGGCATCTGCTTCCTTTGGGCGTAGCAAAAGCAATTTCCATTTGCGAAGCTGCTGCTACTGCGACACCCCAGGCCAATCGACATTTCTCGCTCTTTTCTCTCGCCACCGCTGGGAAGAACTATTATTTCTCCCTTATCATCTTGGGCTTTTACAAAACAAAAACTACATCAAACGTTGTAAAAGAAAAATATAACAAAAATGCCTATATTTTTTTATTAAAAACGCTGTATAAATATGTTTAATGTGTGAAAATATCAAAAAGAATATATAATTTTTAATTTTTTTTGAAGTTACAATTTTAGTTTTTTTAGTTCAAATAAAAACTAAAAACAACTGAAAAATAAGTATATTATATTTCTTAAAGAAATAAAAAAATAATATCTTAAGAAAAAAGATTTACAAAATAAAAATGATATTTTTATTAATTTTAAAACATTTCTAAAGATTTCTTTGAAAAAATTTACTAATTTTTTATTGATTTTAAAACGTTTCTAAAAATATCTTTTATGTGCTTATTTTTGGATTGGGCTTTTTAGCTTGTGATATCATAATTCACAAAAAATACATATACACATATACGTTGCTTTGAGTATTCAGTGATGCTATCCTTATTTCCAATCAATTGTGCTTCTTATTTTAAAAAATATAAGTCTAATAATAA
Source organism: Ricinus communis (assembly GCF_019578655.1). NCBI lineage: Eukaryota > Viridiplantae > Streptophyta > Magnoliopsida > Malpighiales > Euphorbiaceae > Ricinus > Ricinus communis. The sequence goes on along the minus strand of NC_063264.1, from coordinate 369,782 downwards.
AATGTTTCATTTAAGTCTAATAAAAATTTTTATATTTTAGTCCATATTTTATTTTTATTTTTATAAGTATTAATTTTTTTTAATAACAAAAAATAATTTTTCTTTTCAAAGCCGGTCATTTCGCTTGCAATAATTCAATTAGTTTTCTTTAGGTGAAAAAATATTTTATTTTCTAAAACCAAACTTCAAAATATTTTAAGATGTTTACATAATTATGAATAAATAATAGGTAAAAAGAATAGAAGAATAAATTATAAATATTACTAACGTTACTTGATAGCCCTCCCTAATTATCATCATCAAATTTCTAGTTAAAGACATGATAGTATTCATCGTGTTTCCAGTTTAGAGATGTAAAATTCAATTAGATTCTCAGTTTATAAAATTGAAGAAATTCATCAAATTTTTGTCAACTTTCAGTTGAGAGACATAATGATCTTTATTAAAAGATGCAATTTAAAGAATTTCTAAGTTCCATTGCCAAAGATCTACATCCATATGATCTACTAAAGTAGATCGGTATTGCCCATATAATTAAAGCAGATCTTGCCTTTTAAATATCATGTTTTTTACAACTTGAAAACCACTACAACATTCTCCTTCTTCTTTTTCTTTTTTTGGTTTTTGCGAAAACAGAACACTATATCATCATTTTGATGACATTCTTTCAAAGACATTTTAGAGGAAATTTTCATCTTTTTTGGATAGAACCCATTAAACAACTTTGTTTTCCTTTTCCTTTTCGTTTTATTATTAATGTTAATTATGTATTTTCTGAATTTGCTTACATCCATATATACGTAATTAACATTATATCTTTCTACTCGATTATACTTTTCCATTCTAATTTAGATTCTAAAACAAAAATCTTATCAACTCCAATATATGGGAGATAAAGAGGATCTTAGAGAAGTAAATTGCAATTCTCCATTCTTCCCTAACTAGCGGTCCCTCTAGTGTAAGGCCAATTTATCAGAAGCTTAAGCAGCTATTCTATCAGCCTAGTATGCAAAAACACATTGCTGATTAAATAAGCAAATGTGACATTATCAAAGATGTAAAAGTGAACCAGTGGCATATCGTGGCCTATTGTAACCTCTACCAGTGTGATCTTGGCTGTTGCAGACACGCTCACAAAGGTCGCGTATTTCATTCCATTGCTCATCCTGATACTGCATTTGAAGTGCCTCAATTGTCCTTGCAAAATATTTTTAAGCTGCATCGGATGCCCTCTTACCATTGTTTCTGACAGAGACAAGGTCTTTACTAGTGCTTTTTGGCAAGCGCTTCTCAAAGCTTTGGGCACCAAATTGCATTTGTCATCCGTTTACCATTCCTAATCTGACGGTCAATCAGAGATACTTACGGATGCCCTTGAATCTTATCTGAGGTGCATGACTTTTCAGAATCATTCTCATTGGAACAAGTGGCTATCAATGCCAGTGTACTGGTACAATACCAGTTCTCACACCAGCCTGCAAATGTACCCATTTCAGGCACTTTATGGTTACTCACCCCCTCACTTGTCCATCACTCGTGGCAATCCTTCTATTGTTGCATTTGTTAATGATTTACTGGCTGAAAAGCAGAGGGTTTTGGCAGTTATAAAGGATAGTTTGGCTGCAGGAAGGAATTGAATGAAGCAATAAGCTGACATGATAGAATTAAGAGAGTTCTTCAAGTAGGAGATATGGTTTACTTGAAACTCCAGCCCTACAGGCAACTTTCAGCGCCTGAAGTTGGCAGCAAAGCATAATGGCTCATTTCTTATTTTGAAGAAAATTGGTTCAGTAGCATACAAGTTAGAATTGCCTTCTGAAGCCTTGATGAATAATCTCTTTCATGTCTCTTTACTGAAGAAGTGGGGCAACAGTCAGAATATCCAGACCGCATTGGTTCTCATACTACAGTTCTGGAACATGAATGTATTTTGAAATATAGAACTATTAAGAAAGGTTCTAAGATGATTTCTCAGGTGCTTGTTAAATAGACTGATCTGCCAGAAGAAGAAGCAACTCGCAACATTTAGCCTTGAGGACAAGGTCAATCTTCAAAGGGAGAGTATTGCTATGTTTACTGATGCTAAAAAGACTAAGGAAGGACAGTTCAGCCAAGGTTCCAGCTAGAGTAAAATGAGTATTAGCTGAATATAGCTACGATTTGTTATCCAGGTGGGCAAGTAGTTATGTGTGTGAAAGGGATATAGTAACTAATTAGAAAGAGAATCTGTTGTAAGTGGCATACAACTGATTGTTTTGTAATTCTAGATCTAATAATGCACTTTCTTACTTTCTTGTCTCTCTCTAATTAATAACTGTCATTTCTTATCTCAATCATCTTCTTCCCTGTCTTCTATTCTCTTCATTCTCACCCATTGGTTAGGGTGTCCTCCCTAACAGGTTGATATATCACAGATTCATTATCTACCTGAAGCTGAATGTAAGGTAGTGGGCTTAATATGGAACCTTACCGTTTTCATATCAGACCAACAAAACATTAGTTCACCATCAAAGTATAATTCCTAGGTGATGCTAACAAATCCTTTCAGAAAAATAAAAATACCAAAGAATATCACTTGGACTTATGCCAGTTATTTGGATCTTTTTCATCCAAGAATCAATGTCAATTTCTCGAAATGCCCATGGCATTACTGCTTTGGCTCTTTAAGAAATAGGCTTCAAGATATACATCTTGCAAGCATGTGAATCCACAGTTGCTGTCAGGTTCTCCACAAAATGATTCTTTAATGTCTTGTGCTGCATGAGACATGCCGGAGTACTAATTAGAATTAATATTGCAGAGATGCTCAACAAGTTTCAATGCTTGCACCGAAACACATTCAGTAGTAGTACTTATGCAACTAAAACAGAATTACCTCCCACAAATCTCTTGCTTCAACAACACTGTTGGGGGCAAGTCCAATGTCATCCCAGTTGGCAGTAATAGAATTGCGCCATGGCCCTCGGTTGAGCAGTAGAACAACTAATCTGTAGCCTGACAGAGGCCCTGCCCAAATCTGTTTTAAGAGAACAAATAAATGCTTGATATCCCACAAAATGTGCTCACTAACTTCAAATCCTGATCGCTAAATTTACCTCAAGGTCACCTTCCATCCTAACCTTCTTAGCTTGAACACCAAGTCGATCTGCCATAAATGGTCACCACAGTTTATGTAGCTGTTGATAATATCAGAGCAGACACACAAACCATCTAAAAAGCAAAAACAATCGCATTCACAAAGTGGTAGATATTATCACCTTGGTTAACAGCAATAACCTCCTTATTCATTACAATATCCATCGTCTCTTTTGTCATATTCCTCACATCACAACCGAGAAGGAGAGGTGCCTGCAGAAAATGAAAGTGTAAAAAAAATATGCTTTCCCGTCCTAAATATGGGCAACAAGAAGATGGCTTTCTCTAGAATACCTTGGACATCGCCCAAATGCTAAAGTGGACTATGTATTCATCTTTCGTCATCCCTCCATTACCCACCTCAAGCATGTCAGGATCTGTTCAAACAGAATGAAAATATAGCAATTCTATAAATAATTGTGTGTTTCAAACCTTCCTACTATAGTTCTTTAGTTAGAAATTAAGTGCGAACCATTCCAACCGCCAGGCCTTGCAAGGTCAGCATAAACCTCATTCATGTCTGCTCTTGAAATCATACTGCCAAAAAATAAATGAATAGCAATCGAGCATTTTTGAAGTACGCGGTGCTTTTCATTGTCAAACAAGTAACTCGCAGAAAAGTTCAATTGTACCTTTCCCAATTATCAGAAATGTCATTGGTGGTTCTCCAGCTATTTCCTACCTTAGCACCCCAAAGAGCAGGATGCAGGTCTCCCCTAACAAGGAGAAGATGATCGTGTCAACATAAAGTGACTGTAAAGCTTCAAAAGCAAACGCACTGGAAATTGGATTACCATTCACAAAGTGAGAAGAATATAGGTCGGCCTGCCTTCATCAGAGCACGAGTCATCACAGGGTATCTACAGAAAGAGGGGAATGAAAACATACTTTAGTCTATAATGATACTGGGGAACAAAAGATCAGTACTGTACTTGTTAAACAAAAGAATAAACATTTTGCAGGTAATTACCTAACAGTTGGCTTTGTGCCATCATTATTGCAATTATCATACTTTAAATAATCAATGCCCTGCAAACATTTTGTAAATAATATCACTGTGCATTATTTTGAATACTATGACATTGGTAGTTGATTCATAAATATAACCATTCAGAGCTACAATATTTTGTTGCAGTTTCATTGAATAACATACCCACAAAGCAAAAGTCTTAGCATCTTGTTCTTCATGACCAAGTGATCCTGGCATAGTTTTGCTACAAGTGAAATACCTGTAACGTAAACGTAGATGCATCTATCTGCTTAGTCATAAGAATAGAATAATAACGTTGTACATTTCAGTTAGAGCACTGGAATATACTAGAGTGACATTACCCCGCATCAGAGTAAATTCCTAATTTAAGACCTTTGCTATGAACATAATCTGCCAGAGCTTTAATCCCAGACGGAAAGGTTGAGTTCTTAGGCACAAGATTACCCTGAAATTTCAATCATTTTTGTTACTACTACTTGCTCTTTAACAATTAGAAAGTGGGGATAGAGGAAATGAAGAGAAGGATGAAGCAGATGCAAACCTTCTCATCACGAGCTATTTCTGCCCAGCAATCGTCTGTGAATGAAAGAAATTGTCGTTTTCGTTAGCTACTTGTGTGAGTGATAAAATAAAGGATAAAACAAAAAGAAGAAGTGCGAGCAATGGCAACATCACCTATGTTAACATAAGTATAACCAAGTTTATAAAGACCAGTCGAAACCAGGGCGTCAGCTGTGAAACAAAAGAAGAAGAAAAAGAAAAGTAGCGTCGGTGAAATGCTGTAATGTCATAACTTAGGCTTAGACTAGAAAGGCGTATATTTAATAAAGATATGAAATTTCAATAGATGTTTATTAATTTTGGTAGAAGTTTACCCGTCTCTTTGATCATTTTCTCGTCTATTTGGCAACTGAAATGATTCCAACTATTCCACCTAATCAAGAAAAGAACACGTTAAAGAGAAATCATGATCGACATACGTTATATGTTATCAATGTTATGTTGCCTAGGATCTTGCTTAAAATTAGATAATTTAGCCATAAAAACGAGTACATCAAATTTTTATATAGAGATCAAAAGTAATAATAACAAACCATTTAAGAAGTAGAATGTAAATCATCAAGAATGACATCCATAAGTATCATGTGACAGGATCAGTCCAGGACAGAATGAAAATTTTGGAGAAACAGACGGAAAAGCGAAATATAAATCAGCAATTGAAGCAAGAAAGAGAGCAGAGAACATATACCCCATGGGAGGAGTGATAGCAAGACCATTAGCAAGGAGGTTACGTCGGAGTGTGTCTGCATAGGACTTGTACTTATGATTGGCTATTGTTGTGGAAGAATCAGGCGATCCCTTCACCATCATTGTTGATAGAGCTAGTAGCAGCAGTAATGAACATCGGATGTTCATCCTCATCATCTTCACGTCTAAAGGGAAGGAGCAGAGGATAAGAGGACTATCAGTAGTTTGTGTATTATGTTAATGATATATACTACTACTCCTTCTACTTGACTTGCGTTGTCTTGGGTGCTACTTATATTATTATTGATTGATTGTGCTACTTATTATATTATTATGTTAATGTTATATATATTGAATTAAATATAGATATAGATTTGATTCCAATTTGGAGAATATCTTCTAGCAATTTCTTTTCAGTATAAATTAGATTTCTATCTTATCAAGTCTTTGTCTTTTACTATGACTCCACAACACACTCTCTCATTTATATTTCCATAATTTATTCAATATATCTTTGTCTTTTTTTCTTTATTATTTTAAGGAAAGAGAAAAAGATGACAATGAAAATGAAATAGAGGTAGTTCAGTCGCATCATAATTACAATTTCGAGCAGATTTCTTTTTCTTTCGTAGGCCACTCTTCTATAAATTAGTAAGATTCTGCTAAATTAGGAATGACACATACAGAAAGTTGATGATTTTATCAGATAATGTGGCTAAAACTCAGCCCCCGATCTTGTCGTTTTCATGAGTGAGAGTGACGATGTATTTTGATTATTGATTCATGGTGTCTTCCTTTTAATTACGCAACTTTTTATTCTGGTCCAACCACAGAACAGGCCCTTCATCTTTTATAAATAAATAAAGATTCTTGCAAGTACGGCAGTAGTCACACTTACATTTACGTGGTTACTAGTTTATCCTAAGCTTTGTTAGGTAGACACCCATGGGACCATCTTATCTAAGATTAAGAATATGCCAGCATCCATCAATCCCCGTGTCTTTCTTTAATCCCTTCCCAAGCCCAGACGCCTTGGGGCTACAGGCACTACAATTCACTTGCAAAATCCAAATCATATGAAATGAAGATTACCTGAATTTCAGTTGACAGCTCAAAACTCTCAGAATCTTCTGTGTCTCCCTCAGTCAACGGGACTAAAATGATCTCTCCTTTTTTTAAGTTGTTTCACAGAATGCACAACACAAATCCATATTCCCTGGATATATAGATTATCCAATTAAAACATTATTCAAGTACCATATAGCATCTCTGATAAAGGATAGATAATAACTAAAAAATCCTGCAACGACCATGTACTAAACAAAACACATTTCCATTTTCTTCCAACTCCCACTTCTCGCCAAGCCAGTCTGCATTCTCCATATCATTTCACAATGCATATCTTAATAACAGAGGCAGCTCCAATTCGATGAAGTGCAACAACAGCATCACCAGCCTTACACAGCCCCCTCTCTGTCGCCGACTTCAGAGCAGCTTCCAAAATAACCTCAGTAGATTCTGCATCAGTAGCCTTAGCAGATCCTTCCGCCAGAAGAGGAATCAAGCCCCTATATATCAGGCTATGCCTTGCAGGGGTCTCATCACTGCAGGTCCAATCAAACGAATCCGTCGTCAACACCGGGACAACCACAGAAAGGATTGGAACAGCTGGCCTGTACTTGGCTACCAATTTCGCCGTTGTCCCCCCACGTGTCAAGACAACAATGAGCTTTGCTTTAGCCTTGTTAGCAGTTCGTACAGCTGATGATGCAAGGCTCTCCAATGGGCTCATAGGAAGTGGGGTTGATCTTATCATTTCCTTGAAGATAGCTCCATAGTCAAGGGATGATTCTGCTTCAATACAAATTCGACGCATAATCTTTACAGCAATCTCTGGGTAAGCCCCAGCTGCACTCTCACCGCTAAGCATAACACAATCAGTGCCATCAAGAACAGCATTAGCAACATCAGTGGCTTCAGCACGAGTTGGTCGCGGAGACTTAATCATTGATTCAAGCATCTGAGTGGCGGTGACCACAGGCTTGCCGACAAGATTGCACTTGTATATCATCATCTTTTGTGCCAGGAAAATCTTCTCAACAGGAATTTCCATTCCGAGATCACCACGAGCAACCATGAATGAATCAGTCTCCCGCAAGATCTCATCAAAGTTAACAACACCTTCCTGGTTCTCAACCTAAGGAAAACCAAAGCAATCGGTTATTAATTATTCAACCTAGTAGAAAATGAACTTATACAAATGAGTAAAATTTATCAAGAATGAAAATCGAGATTAATCTTCAAAATAGAATGAAAATCGAGATTATTCTTCAAAATAGAATAAACTAGCAAACAAAAACATCTAGGCAAAGTACAAAATTGCACAAGGAAAATACAAGTTCATAATCATGCAGATTGCCTCCAGCATGCAGACTCATAACAACCAGTACAACCAAATAGGGAGAAGAATGCTTATACCTTTGACATTAATTGGATATGCTTGGCATGTGGCCCAAGGACCTTACGCACATGAACAAGATCTGACCCCTTGCGTACAAATGAAAGAGCAATCATATCAATCTTGTTGGGAACTCCCCATCCCAAAATGTCTTCCTTATCCTTCTCTGTCAGAGTGGGAAGATCCACCACCACACCAGGAAGATTGACATTTTTCCTCTCACCTAGCATTGCAGTGTTGTCACAGCGGCATCGCACTGTTCCAGCCTCTGGATCACAAGACAAAACAGTCAGAGTGATGGTACCATCTGCACACAAGATCGTATTTCCAGGTTTCACGTCAACTGGCAGTTTTTTGTAGCTCATGGAAATCATGTCTGTGTCACCCTTGATGCTGTAATCAGTAGTCACAGTGATTTCCTGGCCTTCCTTTAGTTGAATTGGCTTCCCATCCTTTAGGAAACCAGTCCGAATCTCAGGTCCCTACAACAAAAAAGAAGAATTTGAATACCTACCAGAATACTTATTTGCAACAACCCCTATATAAATTTTTGACCTTTCAAGTAGAACAAAGAGTCTTTTTGTAGGTACCATGTGCAAGCTGTCAAATCATTTGATCAATTAGTGGTGATAGGCCAAAACCAAAACCAAGAATAATAGACATCCAAATTCACATAAGACAAAACTGAGAATTTCAAGTTTGTATCACATGCCAAGAGGATAAAAGGACTGAATGGAACCAAGCAAGCAACCACCACCAGGGCATAGACCTCAAGTCATTTAGATCAGAGTTTCTCAAATACTGTGATAACACATTTTTCAGAGTATTCATACAATGCTTCAAAATTCTATTGAAACTTGAAAGGGAATTGAAAGGATTCCCATTAAAAAAAAAAACATTGAGAAAGAAGCGTAATACATTAACATTACCATTATGAGTTAAGAGCTATAATAAAGAAGAAAAAGAGCATGTGCATTGCATTCATACATCCAATATCTCTGAATGGATTAAGCATGTAGAACACAAATGCAGCCATGTCTAAGCGAGTTTCATATAATCTCAGTAACTGAATAGTGAAGAGCCCAATGTTTGGATGGAGAGTTGAGATGCTAGTTATCTTCCCTGTAAGTCTATACGAGTAAGAAAGTTATGGCAGTATTTTTTTATAAATTTTGCAACGCGAGGAAGCTATGGATCTGCTCTCTTCTATCTACATAGAGAAAGTAAGAACAATTTGATTCCTTGTGAAGGCAAAGCAACTTGAAATTGCAGGCTGTAACTGGAAAGCGATGCCAGGAGAATGCAGCAATATCGACAAAAAGGATCGAAGCTTGGTATAGAGCATGAATTGGAACTCAAGTCCCACAAAGTAAGCAGGTGTGAGAATGAACACCCTCCATAAGTCCTCAGTCAATTAGTAAAAATGCGCAATTCAAGGTGAAGTCAACTCTAGAGGGCATGTTTCAAAGAGCAATGAAGCAATAAAGATAAAAAGGTAGCATGGACTGATAACAAAGAAAGACAAGCGGAAATGAAATAATAATGAATGAAGAGAAAAAGGAAAGGAAAATGGAAAAGAAAGAGACCTTGGTATCGAGCATGACAGCAGAGAGGATCTGGGTGTTGTGCATGGCAATCCTGAGATTGTTCAAAGTTTCCTGGTGGTATTCATGGGTGCCATGAGAGAAATTGAAGCGGGCAACGTTCATGCCAGCCCTGAGAAGCTTCTCGAGCATAGGGACAGATCGAGAAGCAGGCCCAAGAGTGCAGACGATCTTTGTCTTAGGGACACGTCCATCTTCTGGAAGCTCCTTAAGGATACCCTCTATGTCTATGTTAGCCATGTGCTCTTGCAATCTGGCATTCGTAAAGACATGATAGTTAGCTATGCAGTTTCTGATTGGTAAAAATTGAGGTAATCAAAACACAATTCAAAAGCAAGTGAAAAGGATGAAGATCTGAGAAAGAAGAAGAGAAGTAATTAAGAATACAGATCAAGCAATAGAGAAGTGGAGTGCAACTAAACCCAAAAAAGGAATACAAGTACCTGATTGTAGTATCTTCACCTTTCAATTTTGACTGGTGGCAGAGCTTAAGAGATCGGTCTGTCTGTCTTTGTTTGTTAACAGCTGCAAATGAGAAGTGCGTTTGCAGATGAGATGAGAAAGCTGCTCTTTTTACTACTCTTTTTTTTTTTTTCTTTTGTTTTTGGTTTTTAATTTTTTACGCTTCGTTGTAAGTTGCAGTGTCTGTCCACCAGTAGAAAAGGGAAAGTGAGTCAATAAGAAGAGCGGACGGTCCTGATATGCGTAGTACTACTCTGTTCCAAGGTCTAGTCTAGGACTTTGCTCTTACTTCTGGATTCCACGTCATTCTTCTACAGCCCACAAAGGCCAACTTCTTGTGTGCGCGACCCACCGTTTTTCTTAACAAAAGAATTAATTAATTAATTGAGTGAAGCTGCTTTCTGCACTCGTGCAAGCAATAATACACATATTCATTGAGAGAGTATCAGAGGTAAAAAGATTAAGCTCAATGCTCAATCGTTCATTTTTATCCAGTCTGTTAGGGCTACCCGATTACCTCAGCTTTCTCTCTGCGTCAGATACATTTTTCCTCAGTTAAACAAACAAATTTATCATCAACCTCCACTTCTCTTTAAAATTAAAGTCCACCTCTCGTCACTTTCTCTTATAAACTCTGCTCTATTCTCATCAACCAATTTTTTCTATGATAAGAACCAGAATACCATATTATCTTCACAGAAAAATAATAGTAATTAAACAGGACGGAAATTTCTAGGGTCATCCCCACTCTGTAACAGAAACCATATTAATGGCTTGTTAGCCATGGAAAGGACAACAATGAGTATTCCACTCCACCTCTGCTCTTTCAATTGTTCCAAAGGTTACTACTAATTATTCATCCTCGAGTAAAAAGCCAAGTATCAGACGCATTTAGGATCTCCAAATCAATATCAACTATTAAAATAACAGACTGCATTCGAAGCAGCTACTTGATACAACCCTATTTGCCTCATTTCCTTGAAAACGTTCAAGTTCAAATCTTAATACATTATAGACTAAACTGAGTTCACTGGTCACTTATACACGTTTTGGTGGATTGTACTGCACACGTTCTTCTTCACATAATGCCTGCAAAGAATGGCCAATCGACATGCAAATCAGATCATGCACGTAAAAGCCTCAACGTACAATCAAATAAACATATACATGGAAAAATAATTATAATCATAAAAGATAAAATCAAATGCTCACTATCAATTTCTTGTCCCGTTGTGCCTATTTAATTTATGATTCTCTTGCGTAAAATGCAACCATTTTAAAACGCATTAAGTTATCAGGCAAAAGCAAAATTAACCATGTCATGTAAAACCAATTCCTCACAAATCATTTCACAACAAAAAGAAAAAAGAAATTCAACAACTGAATGAGGTTAAGACCCAAACTATGTGGTCTAAACAAATGTGTTCTGAAATCAGCACTAGTTTCGCATTGATTCTCTCAAGTCTCAATTTTTTTATTTCTTAATCCCATTTCAATATGTTTACACAGCACAAAGAAGCCACTGTGCAATCTCTAAATTTTAATAAATATAAGCAGCAGACAACACAGGAGTATTAATACCATAAAATGTCAGATATTATTAGAATCATTCCATCTTTCTACCGAAAGACAGTATATTAGTAGCTGCTAGTATCATTCCAGCTTTTCCAGAAACAGGTATTACCTATTAACATCATTCCCTCCTTTCCCATAAACAAGTATAGTTATACCTATATGGTTGGCTATGATTATGTCATATAAACCTCAACATGTTCACAGGCAGGTGAAATGTGGAGATGAACATTACGCTTAGCATGCAACATTAATACAAGTGGAAATGATTACCAAAAGCTAAGTAAATGAAATAAAAAAAAATGCGGAAAAATTAATTTGAAATTAAAGAAGAAATATAATAAATTGCACTTGGTACAAAGACAAAAACCTGCAAGTCCTCTGGCAATGCCTCTGAGACAGCAAGAGTGTAACAACCAGGGACAAATCTTCCTGAGGAAGATTTAAAACAAGTATATGAACAGAGGGTTTTAATAGCCTGGTAAAGAAATTGTATATAGGCAGAGAGTATCAAGAGGGAGAACAACATTTCAGCGCTATAAACCAGTCCCTGATGGAGGTGTCAAAATATGCTATTGCATGTTTTCAGGTTGTCTGCATATCTTTGCTTATGTGCATTTATCTAGACATAACGAGGAAGAAATACTAATGAATACCAATAGCTGATGTGATAGAAAACAAATACGGATGAATTACAGGAAAATTATACCAAAGGAGGGAATAATATAGAATAATAGAATGAAAGTTGACCTATATGGGAGTAGACGCATCTTCGAACTATAAATTTTCAAATTGCAGCACTGGTAAGAAAATAGAACTTGCTAGATAACTACTAGTGCCAACTTCGAAAAGGAAATGTTCAGTCTTGCAACAATGTCTGTATCTGATAAAGTGAATCAGAACAAAGTAGTAAATAGAACATCCCTTCCTGCCAGAGTTTTAATATTTTCCAGGAATTCAAGTTTGATAAATAAAACAGAGATGAAACAGTGCTTCTAGCCCAGAGTATGACAATCCATGTATCACTCGACAAGAGGAAGAAGTAGAAAAGAGGAATAATAAGTAGGTTGATGCATATGAAAAGAAAGCGAAATAAAGACACTAACAGTGAAACTTACCAATTCTGAGCCAGCGAGCAGCCCAGCTTCTAGTTGGGTCCATGACAGAAATTATCCTGCTAGCAAAAACATTAATTAGAAAAAAAAAAAAAAAAGTAGTGGAAAGAATACATATATATACAGAACTACCTCAAATTGAGGTGAAAAAATTTCAATTTTTTAGGAAGAATTATAAAGTGGCAATCACACACACAATTGAAAAAAAGAAAAAAAAGAAAAGAAAAGAAAGAAATACCCATTGAAGTTAGGAGTAGTGCAATCGACGACACGCTCATGATCTTCATCCATCTTAAAGAAGGGGCAGTTCTCGCATCCCGACTCTCTAAACTGCAATTATACAAACCTCTTATAGTCTTATTGTTATTATTGTAATTATTATTTGAGAAAAAAGAAGTAGAGGATAAGAAAATAACATTAAGAAGAAGGGAAAATAAGACCTGATCGTAGGTTTTGACCAGACGGCAACGAAGACATGCCCTCAGTTCATGCCCAAAGCTCGTCGGAATTTGTGCCGGTACGCTTCCCATTGCTCTCTTCTTCTTCTTCTTCTTCTTCTCAAAGCTTGTAGAAATTGGAATTACCTTCCTTTTTTCTACCCAAAAACCCAATTTCAATCCCACTCTTGAACCATAGCATCACTAGTCGGAGTGTTTTTTCATGGTTGCTGCTGTTCATGGATCTCAATATTGGATCAAACGAGCAAATTGGATTAATTCCAGCGGGGCCTTTAATTCTTTCAAATTCTCCGAACGACGCTTCGGCCCAAGTTCGTCACAACTTTTTTTATTTCAATCAGAAAACAAATTGAAAAAATAATAAAAATACGCTTTTTTAATAAAAATACAGTATAAATATTTTTTATTGTATAAAAATAATAAAAAATTTATAGTTTTTGAATTTGTTAAATACGGTATTAATTTTTTAAAATTTATTTTGATAAAATAATTAAAAAATAAAAGAATAACAAAGCAACCGTTCACATCATTTTTTTTTTAAATAAAAAAAATATTTTTAAAAAATTATACAGTAAAATAATAATTTTTTTATTAATTTTTAAGATAGAGTTACCGAATAAATTTGCATTAGAAGAAAGGGCTTGGCCCGAAAAAGTACAAAAGGAATATAGCGGAATTTTAATAAAATATAATTGTTTTGAACTGTAAATAAAAGGCCCATTTAGGCCCATAGAAAGGAAATCTCTAATACACTAAGGCATGGTAAATTATATCTCGTACTAGATATATTGTTCATTATATATTCAGCGTGTAAAATACTACCGTTTTAAAAAATTAAATTTTAGGACACACGTATAAAAAAGTTTAATTCAAATATAATGCTCTATTTATTATTATTGATTTAAAATAAAATTGTGAATTTCTCTTAAGAGTTTGGTTTGATTTTGTCTTTTCTATTCTCGATTTTTTATTATTTAGAATTTCAAACTAAATTCCATAAGTTGTTATTCTTTTTTTTTTTTTGTTATGTTCTTCATTTTTTTTATCTCATACATATAGTATGCATATTTATAGATTTTAAGAACTTATTTTCAATGAGTCGAAATTCTTTATTTTTTCTTCATTCTTCAGACCTTCAACTCATATTTAACAAGTTTTAATATTTTCCTTTTTAAAATATGATAATAGTTTCATTGCTAAAAAATAATAAGTTCACTATGTAAGACATTGAGATTCATTATGTATGAATTATAGGTTAATCATTTTATCCATAATTTTTATAACAATTTTATTTTTGAATAGGTTCATTTTATAGCAAATTGAGGTTCATTATATATAAATAATAAGTTTGTTAATTATTCATAATTTTAATAATGAATTTATTTTTGAAATGGAATAAATTCATTTTGTAGCACATTGTAATTCATTATATATAAACTATAAGTTCATCATGTTGTTCATAATTTTAAAAATAAATTTTATTTTTGAATTGGAGTAGGTTCATTTTATAGTACAACTGAGCTTATATCATTAACAAATGAATATAAAAGCTTTATGTAAAGAATATATGCCATATGTGTATAAAAATAAATAAGTATTCATAGGCTATAATGAATGAGTTTATTATCTATAAACAACAAATTTATTAAAATATTACTTGACATTCATTATATATGAACTACAAGTTCATTATATATAAATTACAGATTCATTGTGTTATTTATAATTTTAAAAATAAATTTATTTTTGAAATAGAATAGTTTTATTTTGTAGTACAATGAATCTTATATTATTAATAAATAATATAAAAGTTTTACATGTTATATGTGCATAAAAATAATTCAGTATTCATGCATTTACAATGAATAAGTTCATTATCTACAAACAACAGGTTTATTAAAGTATCACTTGGAGGTCATTATATATGAACTACAGGTTTATCATGTTACTCGTAATTTTAAAAATAAAGTTATTTTTTTGAATGGAATATCTTATAGTACAATAAACCTTGTATCATCAACAAATGGATATAAAAGTTTTATGTAATGAACATACCATATTGCATAAAAATAAATCGGTATTCATGGGTTATTAATGAATAGATTCTTTATCTACAAACAACAAATTTATTAAGTATCACTTGAGATTCATCAAATATATAATAAAATTTTATAAATTTATTATTTATAAGTTATAATCAACCAGTTCATCATCTACTAGCAACAGGTTTATCAACGTATTACTTACGGTTTATCAAATATATAACAAAAATTCATTAATCATAGGTTATAATCAAAAAGTGCATCATACATACATAAGATGTTTTAAAGGAATATATTTTTTATACAAAATAAATAATATATTTGTCAATAATAAAATCTATATAAAATATTTATTTTTTAATTATAAATTTAAATTTCATAAAATTTAAACTATAGATTTTTTAATATTTTTATTATTATTTTTATAAATAATTTATGTGATTATATTGAAATGTCATTTTAAATAAACATTAATATGTTTACAAAATAATGAGATTTGCATAAACTTTAAACTTTAAAAGATTAAAATTGAAAGGTAACAAAATTATAAAGATTATAATTTTTTAATATTGGAGAAGATAGTTGTGTGACTGGTTAAAACAAAAAAAATTATATATTAATTTGTGACTAGTTGAAATAAAAAATTATGCATTAAGCTGATGATTTTTATTTTGACAAAAATCATCAATTAGACTCGATATTTTTAAAAAATATATAAATTGCACGTGTCAGTAGTCCCATATAATACTAAATATATCTATTCCACTCGGAAAATATCACTCTTAATTGTTTAACTTACGCGATGTGGGTGCTACACGTAGCCACTATATATACAATCTTAAAAGATTTAATTGCAAATTTAATCACTATTTTTCGTATTTTTTACAATTTTTAAATATAAAGTTTACAATTTTTACAATTCAAACTATCCATGTAATTTTCTATGAGAAGCTGTTGAGAAAAAGCTGATGTGTTAGTTAATTTTTTGTTCTGCCATATAGGATACACGTCAATCCCAAATTAAACTCTAAAATTAATACAAAATAGGGTGTTATTATTGTAATCCCTAAAATTAAAATTATAGTTGAATGAAAATAAAAAATCTTTCTCTTTTCTTTATCGTTGTACCGCAGAAAATAAAAAAGGAAAAAAAGAAAAACTGAAAAGCTCAAAGCATATATGGTGAAATTGCACGCACAGTGGTGATATTGTAAAAATCAAAGCCATTTTTTGTTGTTGTGGTTCCGACTTCGATTCCATTTATGAAAGCTACAACTATTGATAATTTGATCTTTGGTGGCTGAAAGCAAAGGTTTTGCGGTTGCAGACAGGTTTACCCAGGTGCTTTCTTTCGCTGCAACAGTGGTGAAAAACCAAAATCATCATCACATTTGCCTATGATTTTAATTTTCTGATTTTTTTTTTTTGTTTCAAAGCTTTCTCTCATCAGTCCAAGAGATCAGTTTATTTTTTTGAATGGGAAGAAGATCATATTTTAGATTAATTGATTTGGATGGGAGGAATGGAGATTTTAGATATGCGAGAGTGATAAATATTTAGATGAGAATAATAAAGACCTTTTGAGGGTTAGACGAAGAAGATACAGTTATAATACTTTAATTTTGAGAATTGATTTCTAAAGCAAAACTCTAGAGGACTATAGTTGTTCTCACGTGTCACTTATATGGCAATCTATTATGACATAAGTAGTAGTTGACCAAGTTTTACTTGACACATCAGCTTTTTGAATTGCAAAATTTAAAAAGTTAAAAATTAGATTAAAATGCTAAAAAATTTAGACCATCTAAAAATGATAGCAAGTCTTAAATAGTCTACTAAAGAGCCTCCACCGAGACTATCCCAAGTGCATCCATTTTCTTCTTCATATTAAGTCATAATTCTTTATTTCCTTTTCTTGTTTTCCCTTCTCAGCCAAATATGTGGCCTACAATTACAATGGCTATTGAAGTTGATGTGTATTTTGATAGTTGTAACTGATTTGGTTAGTTACTTATTTTTAAGAGAATGCTATCAGTACATTGGCTTTAAAGTAAATATGAGACAAATACGTAATAGATAGATTAGGAAGTTTAGCTAGATAAGATTCTTAGATTTGTTGTTAATCTGTTTTTCGTATTTCTGTTTATATGTACTGTATAAAAGACTAGTTGAAGGATCAATGAAATACAAGTTCTGGAACATAAACTTTACATGGTATCAGAGCCATTAGAACTCTGATTGGCTTCTAAAACTAAATATGAGTGAGGGCAAGAAAGTGTCACCATATACCTTGTCTTCAAATGACAATCCAGGAAACATCATAACCCAAGTGTAGCTGCGAGGGGATAAGAATGAGCTCGATCAATCAGAACTGCATTGCGAGTTAAGAAAAAATTTGGTTTCATTGATGGAACTCTCACTAAACTAGACGAAGATGATGATGAATTGGAAGCTTGGTGGACAGTGAACTCCATGCTTGTGTCATGGATCTTGAATATGATCGAGCCAACAGTGAGATCTACCATGACACACATGGAGATAGCCAAAGATCTCTGGGAAGATATTAAAGATTGTTTTTCGGTAAGTGATGGTGCACGAGTACAACAGTTAAAAGCAGAGCCTGCTAATTGTAGACAACAAGGTAGTTCACTTCTGAATTATTATGCTAGACTAAAACAGGTGTGGGAAGAATTGGTAAATTACAATGTGATTTCAATATGTTAGTATGGGGGCTGTAAATGTGATATTGCAGCTAAATTGATTAAGAAACGCGAGGAAGAAAAATTTCATCAGTTTCTGATGGGTTTGGA
Organism: Ricinus communis; assembly: GCF_019578655.1. Classification (NCBI taxonomy): domain Eukaryota; kingdom Viridiplantae; phylum Streptophyta; class Magnoliopsida; order Malpighiales; family Euphorbiaceae; genus Ricinus; species Ricinus communis. The sequence goes on along the minus strand of NC_063264.1, from coordinate 351,887 downwards.
TGATGAGCACTACTCCATTACCTAGTGTGAACAAGGCATATTAGCTGGTCTGTCAAGAAGAAAGAGTTAGAATACACATAAGCTTCAATAGGTGAGACTTATTTGGTGGTACTGGTGTATGTTAATGATCTCATTATTGGTGGGAATAATTCATATATGATTGTAAAATTTAAATCGTATTTAAGTAAGTGCTTCCATATGAAGGATTTGGGTGTTTTGAAATATTTTATGGGCATTGAAGTGGCACGGACTGCAGAAGGAATCTTTCTCTGCCAGCGAAAATATGTATTGGATATCGTTAATGAGACTGGAATTTTAGGTGCCAAGCCATCGAGATTTCCTATGGAGCAGAACCATCATCTTGCTTTGGCTAAGGGTGATTTGCTGGATGATCCAACAAAATATCGGTGATTGATAGGGCGATTGATTTACCTGAGTCTTACTCGTCTTGAGTTAACTTACAATGTTCATATTTTGGCTCAATTTATGCAACAACCCAGAAAGGAATATTGGGAAGCTGCATTACGTGTAGTTCGATATTTAAAGGAAAGTCCTGGGCAAGGTATTCTTCTTAAAGCTAACTGTAATCTAGAGCTCCAAGCATACTGCGACTCAGATTGGGGTGGATGTTCCCTGACTCGGCAGTCTCTTATCGGATACTTCATCTTTCTTGGAGGTTCTCCTATTTCTTAGAAGACTAAGAAAAAACATACGGTTCTCGATCTTCGGCTGAAGCAGAGTATCGCTCCATGGCTGCAACTGTTTGTGAAGTCAAATGGTTGAAAGGCTTGTTGCTGAATTTGGGCGTGTCGCATTGTGGACCTATGCCTTTGTTTTGTGACAGTCAAGCAGCGATGCATATTGCTGCTAACCCTGTTTTCCATGAGCGAACAAAACACATCAAAGTTGACTGTCATTTTATGCGAGATGAAATAAAGAATGGCGTAGTTGCTACATCTTATGTTTACAATGATGCTTAGTTAGCTGACATATTCACCAAAGCCTTAGGACGTGCACGGTTCGAATTTTTTCTTCACAAATTGGGCATTCGTAATCCTCATACTCCAACTTGAGGTAGGATATTGAAGCTGATGTGTATTCTGATAGTTGTAACTGATTTGGCTAGTTTGGTTGATTAGTTGTTACTTATCTTTAGGAGAATGCTAGCAGGACATTAATTTTAAAGTAAATATGAAACAAATACGTAACAGATAGATTAGGAAGTTTAGCTAGATAAAATTTTTAGATTTGTTGTTAATCTGTTTTTCGTATTTCTGTTTACAAGTACTGTATAAAAGACCAGCTGAATGATCAATGAAACACAAGTTCTGGAACACAAACTTTACAGTTGCAACAATTAAATCTAACAAGAAAACTCTTTGAATCGAAAGTGAACTTAAATAATCTCCCTCCATAATATCCTTGATTCAAAACCCACAAAGCTATTAAGCTTACTATAGCAATTGAAATCCAACTTTTTATTTTCTCTTTTGTTTTCCATTACTAAAAAGCTTTCCATCCAACAAAAGGAAAATGATAGTTTTCTTCTTTTAAATAGAGAAAGCAAAGAAGATGGCTTTTTTTTTTTTCTTTTAATGTAAACTTGATGTTTTTTCTTTAATCTTTATATAAGTTTTTTCTTTCTGCCTCAAAAATGGGGGCTGAAATAAGCTGAAAGTGGTAACTATTGACTCAAAGAAGTAAATTGAACTTTATCAATAGATTCAGGCGTCAAACTTGATCCTTATTATTGGTGTTGTACTATTTAAAATTTTAAATTAATACTTTTTGAAACAATAGTAATGCATCCATCCCCATGTGAGTTGTCTTATGTTGTGAATTTGCTAAAATTAAAAGTATTTATCCATAACCGCTGACCAAGGCGTTCCTCAAGGATCTGTCTCACTTTTCTATGATATATATATTATATATTATATATTATACACACAACCCCACCCACTTTTAACTCTTTCTTATAACCAAAACAAAAAAAAACAAAAGATCTGCAACTCGAGTAATCAGTACGTACTTACTTGTATATATAAATAGCTGAAAGTACTTAAAATCAAGAGATCAATGCATCCGCACAGCAGAAGCGAACCGAATACGAAAGAGTGCCAAGATGTCAAATTCCATACTACTAATCTTATTGTGCATTTTGGCTTACATTGTTAGATCCAAACCCCTCCCACCATCTATTCACTTCAGTACACCACTACAAGACGGTGCTTCTGCTATGATGTTTCAGACCCCTCCTATGGGGTATGTATATGTTTATGTACCTTTCTTTTTTTAGCAGTTCATAATTTAGCATGCATGCATTATCCCAGATTGTGTATATATATATGTGTGTATGTGTGTTACTGTGAGTAAAGTCTGTACTAACTCATCAATCCTTTATGCTGTTTTTAATTATTACTACAGTTGGAACAGCTGGAATCACTTTCACTGTGAAATAAATGAGACTGTGGTTAGAGAAACTGGTCAGTTCATTTGTATCCTTAATCTTAATTTGTCCAGTTGATTTTATCTATTCTCAAATACAAATTATGTACACCCTGCTTATAAATTAATATACGCATGAATAGCTGATGCACTCGTGTTAAGCGGGCTGGCCAGGCGGGGATACAAGTATGTTAATATAGGTAGGCATCTACACTTGCAGTAGTTACAGAATACAAAAAACCATATTACGTTAATTAGTATTATCTATATATATTTGAATTAGACCTATATACTATGAACAGATATTTGATTTAACTAATCTTCTATTTAACAGATGATTGCTGGGGTGCATATGATCGTGATTTTAAGGTTAGTCTTTTCTATATTCTAGACAGAGCTGCCCTCCAAGTCGCGGATTCAGAGGAAAAAAATATATCAATATACAATCTTCACAGATGCATATAAATATATATATATTTTATAGCTAAACTAAATTTGCAATTAACAAAAATATATATCAGGGAAATCTGGTGGCCAACCGGTCTACATTTCCATCCGGGATTAAAGCTCTTGCAGATTATGTTCACAGCAAGGGCCTTAAGATGGGAATCTATGCCGACTCTGGGTGAGATTTTCCACTAGGGCAGGAAAATATATATATATATATATTCTTGAAATTTGCTTTGCTACTACTTGACTAAAAAAACACCACTCTTCAAATATTAAAATTGTGATCCATATTGCGAAGACGTAAACTTTCTGAGTTATATATGTTCTCTATTATATACAAGGTATCGAACATGCAGTGGGAGAATGCCAGGCTCACTTGGATTGGAGGAGAAAGATGCAAAGACGTTTGCTTCCTGGGTATTAATATTAATGTTAATTAATTTGGAAGCATGCATGCATATTATAATATTAGAATTATAGCAATTTATCCCGATGAGATGCTTCCTCATGATCCGACTGAGGGAGAAGAGAGCAAAACTTTTGTATATTTAAGCAAGTATCATGAGCATCAAACTCATGTATCAAATTTTAAAATTCAGGGAATTGATTACCTGAAATATGATAACTGTTACAACGATGATACAAGACCAACAATAAGGTGGTTATTTTCTATTTAATTACAGAGTAGTATTTGTTTATGATTGTCTTTATGCCAGAATGAATTAATTCTTATTTACATTTCCAATTGACAGATACCTTGCCATGTCTCGTGCCTTGAAGAAAACTAAGCGTCCAATTTTTTTCTCTATGTGTGAATGGTAATGCTTAGGCTTTTTTTTTTTCTATATATTTCATTAGTCCGTAATTTACTTTTCATCTAATATGTATTAGTCTCTCTATCTCTGTTTTTCTTTTTTTGCTTGGCTTTCTGGTTTTGGTTTAAATAGGGGGGACATGCGTCCAGCTTTATGGGGAGCCAAACTTGCAAACAGTTGGAGAACTACTGATGACATTTCCGACTCATGGGAAAGGTTTAAAACTGTATATATACTCCAGTTCTGTTGCAATTTCTCTAACTACTGTTTCATCAATCCAAAACTATGATTGCATGGCTTAGCTAGTTCTAGCATACAAATGTAACAAATAACTACAAGTCTAGAAGTAAGTCTCATTAAGAATAAGACAGTTAATTCTAAATATATATTTAACCTTCAGACAGCTAATTCTAAATATCGTTTCAGCTAAAGAAGATTGATTGGTCATTAGTTCACTTTTCAGCTAAAGCGTTTTATATTCTTTTGCTTTGGTTTAGCATGCTAAAGATAGCTGACTTGAACGAAGTGTATGCTAATTATGCCAAACCTGGAGCTTGGAATGGTTAGTATATTATTATCTATTTTCATTTGGAATTCGTGAAATAAGCAACGATTCATTTCAGCTTTTTATATATGTTCTTATCTTTCTCCTTACTAATATATTAGTCTAAAAATTACTTGAACTGATCACACGCACACACATATGTATAGACAGCTTGAATTTAAAGAAATGAGGATTAAACATAGCTGGAATACTGAAATTGATAAGTGTATATATCTGAAAGTAATATTCAGAAATGAGCATGAGAACAATAGTTGATGATATTGTAAAAGAGCATTAATTGGAACATTCTCGAGCAGACCCGGACATGCTGGAAGTAGGCAATGGAGGGATGAAATACAGTGAATATGTGGTGCACTTTAGTATATGGGCCATCTCCAAGGTACGTATACATGATTCCTGCTTCACTATTATATGTATATATACCCTAAATCCCATACCTAAATATTTATACGAACTAGTGATTCAGCATTTGTTAACTAATTATAAATATTGTAGGCACCCCTCCTTTTAGGATGCGATATACGTCATATGAACTATGAAACCATGAAAATCATTGGTAATGAGGAGGTAATTGCGGTCAATCAAGGTAAGAACTAATATATATTAAGATATATGGCTTCTTAATGAAAATACAATTACTGAGGCTCAACTATCAATTTCTTATCAGATGTTTCTTTCTCCATTAACCTGTTGTTCTTATATATACATATATAGATCAGTTGGGAGTTCAGGCAAGAAAAGTTAGAATGGAAGGAGAAAGAGAGGTAATTACAAATGAAATAAACTTTGTATACTATCATATGCCATCTTGTGTGTGATTATTACCAAAATACATGTATGTCTTGTTGAAAATATATATATATATTCAGATATGGGCAGGACCGCTTTCAGGGAATAGAAAAGTAGTACTAATGGTGAACAGAAAGACATGGGGTTCCCCATTGACAGCCCACTGGGATGACATCGGGTTCAATTCTAACAATATTGTGGTCCAAGCTAGAGATCTTTGGGAGGTACATGAATTACTTCATTAAACCAACTCTTAACAATTTCTTTCCTTTAATTAATCAATTACTGAAATGGAAAATTTATTTTACGTTCACCAGCATCATACCCTGGAGAAACCATTCCAAGGAAACATGACAGCTTACATAAATCCACATTCCTGCAAGATGTATGTGTTGACGCCCATCTCGTCATCATAAATACACGTACCAGTGATTGACAGTTCAAGAGAGTGAGAAGGGAATATGCAACTTTTTTTTTTCTTTTCTCAGGAAAACATTACATTTGATTAGTTGATGGTCATTTGTTGTAACTCATACTGTCAGTGTACGACTCTATTGATCAATCCAATTGGATTTCGTAGTGATACATATATATCTTTTTTTCCATGGAAAATAGATTTCATGGTAATAGAGCACAAGTTTTCTATTATGGAGGTTTTCCATGCAGTTACATATTACTTTTCCAGCTTGGGAAATACCTGGCTATTCGAAATGGATTACCAAAATTCTGCATCTGAGTGGAAAGGGGCTATGGTGCTTTTGGTTAAACGAACCAGCTGGATGGAAAATGGTATATCTGGACTTGACTGAGTAAAGATCTCTCTTTTCATAATGCTATATCAAGTCGTCTCTAGCAGAGCTCAGACCCTTGTTGTCCTTTGTGGCCTTCTCAAGGCCTACTTTGCTGATGGATAGGAGGTTTAGTAGGTAGCTAGAGTGGGTTTAGGGGGCCTAAAAGTGTCCTGGACTTGGCACCCAAGGAGAGTCCTATACCACTCTTAGTACTCCACCTAATTCCTTTCTTTATTAAGTGAGCTAGCACAGCACCGTGAAGCTTTCCAACCCTTTATTGCATTTAGGAAGTCCTTATCCCGACATTATTTATCTTTTGGCTAAGATTCTATCTAGCCACCACTGAATTTGGATTTTGGCTAGCATGGAGATGCTGGATTCTCGAAGTTCATGGAAGTTGTGAGACTCTCCCATCTTTTCTAGTGAATACCAGACTCTTCATCGCCTTTCGCCCACAACTATGCCAGGATTCTGTTCATATCCTTCTTCACAAAGCTTCTGAGCATTTGAAAGCAACCCAATTGCGTAGGAAGAACTGGTTGTTTGCTACTAGCTTGAGACCTTGGACTCTTTCGATCGTGTTGCTGGTGAAGGATCAACTGGCCCAAACATTACTCCATGATTGACACGTTTGGCCCAGCCCGCTGCTCCCTTATAAAGTCCAACTCACTCAAGACCAAATTATTTCACCGGGTTTAGTGGCCGAAGGAGTCCGTATTTGGCCCATATTCAGTGTTTGGGCTTCGGATGAGAGAATGGGGCTCCACTTAAGCAGAATTTGCGCCTGCTGTTCTTGTGCTCAAGAAGAAGAAGGGGGGCTATTTATGTTTTTATTTAAAATAAAATAATTACAGAGAATTAACCCACCACCCGCCATGAGCACCTCCTCGAAATCGAGAAACTTCCGGCGCAGAGGTGACGAGAACGAAGATAACGAATCAAACTCTAACACAACAAACCCTTCCTACTCCTCCCGCAAATCATCTTCCAAACCAAAGAAGCTGCTGAGCTTTGCCGACGACGAAGAAGAAGATGAAGAAACCCCTCGTCCATCAAAACAGAAACCCAGCAAAACCAAATCTTCACACAAACTGACGGCCCCCAAGGATCGTCTATCTTCTTCTTCTACTACGTCAACCACTAGTACCAATACTAACAGTAATAATGTGCTTCTTCCTCAAGCTGGTACTTACACCAAAGAAGCTCTTCTTGAGCTTCAAAAGAAGACCCGCACCCTCGCTAAGCCCTCCTCCAAACCCCCCCCTCCTCCTCCTTCTTCCTCTGAACCCAAAATCATTCTCAAGGGCCTCCTCAAACCCACCCTCCCGCAAACCCTAAATCAACAAGATGCTGACCCTCCTCAGGATGAGATTATTATTGATGAAGATTATTCCTTGATTCCAGATGAGGATACTATCAAGAAAATCAGGGCTAAGAGGGAACGCTTGCGCCAGTCTAGGGCCACCGCTCCTGATTATATTTCCTTGGATGGAGGAGCTGCTACTTCTGATGCCTTCAGTGATGAGGAGCCTGAGTTTAGGAACCGAATTGCCATGATTGGCAAAAAAGACAATACTACCCCTACTACTCATGCTGTCTTTCAAGATTTTGATAATGGTAATGATAGTCATGTTATCGCAGAGGAGACTGTTGTCAATGATGAGGATGAAGAGGATAAAATTTGGGAGGAGGAGCAATTCAGGAAGGCTTTAGGCAAAAGAATGGATGATCCCTCCTCTTCCACTCCCTCCCTTTTCCCTACCCCTTCTACTTCTACTATTACTACTACCAACAATCACCGCCACTCTCACATTGTTCCCACCATTGGGGGGGCTTTTGGACCTACTCCAGGTTTAGATGCCTTATCCGTTCCCCAGCAGTCTCACATTGCTAGGAAAGCTTTGCTTGACAACCTCACCAGGCTTAAAGTGAGGATGCTACCTCTTTTCTTTTTCTTCTTTTTTTTTTTTTTTTTTTTTTTAAAGTTCTTTTTTCAATGTTTTTCCCACACATTTTAATCCATACTTCTATACCAGACCAATGACTAAGCAAGCCTCTTGAATATAGTCCTTCAAAACAGTTTCTTTGTTGAATGTCAAAATTCATTTCTTCCTTGAGCGAATGTCGAAATTCATTTCTTCCTTGAGCAAGGCCTTCAATTCCTTTTTTTTTTTTTTTTTTATCTTTTTAAAGATTCTGTTTTGTTCTTATCATATCTTATCTTGTTACATTCTGGAAAAAGTGGTGTCAATGTAAAAAATAGAGTAGGTAATTGAATTCATATGTATACTTATTAATTATTATCATACTTTTTGCTGGATTAAAACTTTCTTTCATATACCCTAAATTTTCTTTCAGGAATCTCACAATAGAACTGTTTCGTCGCTGACAAAGGCTGATGAGAATTTATCTGCCTCGTTGATGAATATTACTGCTCTTGAAAAGTCTTTATCTGCTGCTGGTGAGAAGTTCATCTTTATGCAAAAGCTTCGTGACTTTGTTTCTGTTATATGTGAATTTCTGCAGGTATGAGTTTATCTAATTCTATGTCCTGCATAGTTGGTCCACTGCACCTCTTTTTCCCCCTGATTTCTCTCTCTGCAACTCTGTTACTTATAACTCCTCACATTACCTTAACCTCTCCTTGTTGGATAGCTGGAGATCTTAGCTCATAATCACTTTGTGACTTTAACAAAACTGACATGACAGTATGTAGAAAAATAATGAGATATAAAAAAAGGGCATCAGGACTTGGAGATAATTTTACCATGCACCTCTTAGCAAACAAGAATTTTGCCTTCTAAGGTTTTATGGTTAATGTAGCTGCTCTTGGTCGTCCTTTTATATATATGTGTTATCATTATTATTAGGATTGCTCTAATATTCTGCTACACTTTCTTTGAGACCCCTGTAAAAATGTGATACTTATATGTTTGTTGTACTTTTTACTTCTCAGCATAAAGCTCCTTACATTGAAGAACTGGAAGAGCAGATGCAGACGCTTCATGAGCAACGCGCATCTGCTATTTTGGAAAGAAGAACTGCTGATAATGATGATGAAATGATGGAGGTAAAAACAGCTTTAGAAGCGGCAAAAAAGGTTTTCAGTGCACGTGGGAGCAATGAAGCAGCTATTACTGCTGCAATGAATGCAGCCCAAGATGCATCAGCTTCCATGAAAGAACAAATTAATCTACCAGTGAAGCTAGATGAATTTGGCAGAGACATCAACCAACAGAAACGTTTGGATATGAAGCGAAGGGCTGAGGCCCGTCAGCGTAGGAAAGCTCAGAAGAAATTGTCTTCAGTGGAAGTTGATGGTTCTAATCAGAAAGTAGAGGGAGAATCAAGCACAGATGAGAGCGACAGTGAAAGTGCAGCTTACCAGTCAAACCGAGATTTGTTACTCCAGACTGCTGATCAAATCTTTGGTGATGCATCAGAAGAATATTGTCAACTTTCTGTGGTTAAACAAAGGTTTGAAAACTGGAAGAAAGAATATTCAACAAGCTATCGAGATGCTTACATGTCAATAAGTGCTCCTGCCATCTTCTCTCCATATGTGAGACTAGAACTTTTGAAGTGGGACCCTCTCCATGAGGATGCAGGTTTCTTTCACATGAAATGGTATTACTCTGCCTTTTGAATGCCTAATTCTTTTACAACCTTCCATTTGGTTTCCTCTGAATTTCCTGATTTCCAGCCTTTTCTTTTCAGAGTCTCTGTTCTGCAATTTGATTTGATGATATCTTCTTTCTTCTTCTTCTTCTTTCTTCTTCTTCCTAGTTTAGAAGAAACTAGTTCTTTTTTTTTTTTGTCTAATTTGGCATCTTGCCTATGTAATTACTTTGTATATTTTATCTTTTTGCTCCTCTTTAACATTTCTCTTTATGCTGTCTTTTTCATCTTCTATTCAGGCATTCCTTGCTATCTGATTATGGTTTGCCACAAGATGGAAGTGATCTCAGTCCTGAAGATGCTGATGCTAATCTTGTTCCAGAACTAGTAGAAAAGGTTGCAATTCCTATTTTGCATCATGAAATTGCCCATTGTTGGGACATGCTCAGTACTAGAGAGACTAAGAATGCTGTTTTCGCCACAAACTTGGTAACAGATTATGTTCCTGCTTCTAGTGAGGCTCTAGCAGAGCTATTGCTCGCAATCCGTACCCGTCTAACTGATGCTGTTGTCAGCATTATGGTATATGCTTCGAACTCAAAAATTATCTCATATCTTTCCCATTTTCTCTATTCTATACTACATGCCTATGTGAATTGACATATTTTTCCCTCCAATAGTTCAAGAAGATTTGACAAATTAATTATTATTGCTGCCAACATTGTTCCAATCTTTTCTGTGCCATAGGTTCCAACATGGAGCCCAATTGAGCTTAAGGCTGTGCCAAGAGCTGCACAGATTGCAGCATATCGGTTTGGGATGTCAGTTCGCTTGATGAAAAACATCTGCTTGTGGAAAGATATTCTGTCGTTGCCAGTGCTAGAGAAACTTGCTCTTGATGATCTTTTGTGCAGGAAGGTTCTACCTCATCTTCAAAGTGTTGCATCTAATGTTCATGATGCAGTTACAAGAACTGAAAGGATTATTGCTTCTTTATCTGGTGTGTGGGCAGGTACAAGTGTAACCGCCAGCCGCAGGTACTGATAGTATCTTTTGACTTGATTTTTTGGTTCTGTTATTGAACTTTTACCCGATTTTGTGGTGTAGAATATTAATTAGCAGTAAAAGGGTCACTGTTGTGTGCAACAGTAAATGCATCAAGCCTGCAATTAAGAGGCTGCTGGTCTCTTTCTCCAAGATCTTTTCCCCTGTCCTCAATGGAAAGGATTTTGATTGTCTAGGTGATATGTTGCTGATCACTATAATACAGTTTTCTTCCCTTATGTTTTCTTGTATTAGCTCCTAGGGGTTAGTTTGGCTGGTAGGTTGTTTTACCAATAGTAATAATAACACTTATTTTTTTAGGAAAAAATAGAAAAAATAGAAAAGCATGTGGTTAGACTGTTTTCCAACTTTAATTACGTGATATTTTCTTGATAAATCAATATAATGGTTTAGGCTGTTGGCAAAGTTAAGTTTATCGCCAGAAAAAGTAAATTTTGGCTGATGTGTTGTATATTCAGCTGCTGACATAGAACTTATGTGGCACACTTTTCTCTTCTGCCATGTAAGTGCCGCATTAGCAAATTAAAGGTTTTATGGTGATATACTTAATCTTGCTAACGGACTAAATTATGTACATTAATTTGTCAAGAAAAAACACTTAAAGTTTAAAAAGATCAAACCACAAAAATGTTTTTTGTATTTCCTATGATTCCATTTTGCTAGTGTCAGATTAATTAGGGAAGTTAATTTCAATTTTTCGGTCTGTTGCCCTCAATTATATATAGGAGGGGAAAAAGGGATAATTGTCAAATTAACAATGAAAAGGGTCAAGAAACAAGGATCCTTGTTAAGTGACTTGGCACATTTCTAACAGTCAAGAGAAAGAACAACTTTCAGAAATTACTAATAGTCCACTATAAACATAAGCTTCAGCTTCATAGCAGTTATTTTTTGTTGCTCCCCCTATTTCCTGTGCATATTTCAGCAGACTTGCGTTTCTTCTAGTTTTATGTCTTCTTCAGTTGGTTATCAAACTACATTTATCTAATTGTTGAAACTACAAATTAAATTATCTTTTCTTATGTCATACAAACAAAATTTTGCAGCCATAAGTTGCAACCGTTGGTGGATTGTGTGATGTCACTGGGGAAGAGGCTGAAGGATAAGCACCCATTAGGTGCTTCCGAGATCGAGGTTAGTGGACTGGCCCGCCGACTGAAGAAGATGTTGGTTGAGCTCAATGATTATGACAAAGCCAGGGAAATAGCTAGAATGTTTAGTCTGAGGGAAGCTTTGTGATTTAAAAGGATTGATGGAGAATGCAGAGATATGGAGACACTGTATCTGAAAGAGGCATGCATCTGGTGCATGTTCATGTGTATTTCCTCCCCCGTCCGGCTTCTTAAGCATGTTCATGTTCATGTTCATCTGGAGACAATTTTTTTTTTTTTTTTTTATAAACTGTGATTTCAAAGTTTTCCTTGTGAGCCCCTTTCCCTAATAATAATTGGAAATATAACTTAAAATGGTAGATTTCCAGTAGCAAGTGTATGGAATGAATTGATGCAGCCATTCCATGTGACGCAGTTGGTGGGACGTTGTCATTTGAGTTTTCTTCAGGAATCTTGTAAATTTTGTAATGGAATGTCGCAAAAGTTTTGCCAGGCTATGCTGTTTTGATGATTGCTGGAGTTGAATGTTAAGGTTTACGAAAACAAGAATCTGGCCATGAATTCGTTCTTATTTCTCCCTTCTCTTTTTCGGAAAAGGAAAAACTTATAGAAGAAGCATTGAGGCCTACTGGTATAGTAGTAAGATGTTATTTAGAAATGTCATCCTTGAATAACTTGGAAAGGGGTGGAATCAGCGGTGTCCATGAGTTGAAAAGAAGGGATTAGCAATTGGATTAACCCTGTTCAGGTCTATTGTTTGTTTGATACACTTTGGTTTGGGGTTGGGGGAGGTGAGGAAAGGTGTTTTTATTGTTTGTAATGAATAAATAAAATAAAATAATTTGTTGATCCTAAAAAAAGGAGTAAAGAAGCCGCAATGAAAGATTTAGATTTAGCCGAAAAGAAAGAGAAGGGTAAGTGGGGTAGGCTGGCTTCCATTAATGCTGCCATGCCCACAACCTCAACCACAAGATCCTCTGGAGTTGCGCGTGCAGCCTGCCTTTACAGACAGTGGCTTACTACAACTATATATATATATATATATATATATATATTTATAAACAACGTGGGGGTGGTAAGAAAAAGAATAATGCCGCATTAGTTTACGTTTAGTTTATTTTAGTTTAGTTAGAATTATGAATGATAAAAATAGAAATCGATTTTTTGTGGTGGAAAACCAGTTTAGTAATTAAACTGATGACTGTTGCATCGCATCTTCTATCAAAACAAAATTCTGAGGCATTTCCTACGGCTTTTTTCCAGAGCATATGAACTGGTCAATCCTCATCCTCCATCCATCAATATCATATCACTCTCACTCTCACGCTCCTTACATCATCATCATTATTATTATTATTTCAATGGTGTTCTCTTTAGTCTCATGTGTATATATATTCGTGCTTCGGTGTCTGTATGTGACAGTGCAACTGTAAGAACCAACGCATAATTAAATTGGTGCTACTACTTTTCACATATTTCCTGCATATGATGGGTTCTTCGTATTCCTTCCTTTTCCTTTTCTCATTTCTCTTCTCCTTGTTCTGCTCTTCTTCTTATTATTGCATTGCTGCATCTTCTTTATACACTAGTAGCCGGAAGTTGCTGCTGCTTGACAATGACCCTCTTCCTCTCACTCCTCCTATGGGGTAACTCATTTTTCATCTCTGCTTATCATAGTTACATCCAACTGCTTGCATTTTATAATTCCAAAATTTGTTTTGGCACAGGTGGAACAGTTGGAATCACTTTCACTGCCAGATTAATGAGACCGTTATTAAAGAAACGGGTAAAATTAGTCTAGAAGAAAAATCATTAAGCTGACTCCAGTGTACCTTTCATTTCATTGATAATATATTTATGTGTTGCTGTGGCTAGCTTACCTCTCAACAAAAACACATTATCTGCCCTTTCATTTCATTTCGTTTCATATATATGACATATCCCTAAGAAGGAATTGCTAGCTAATAGGATGGATGGATATTGATTGATGAAAATAATAACAGAAGTCCATATATTATAGACTTAAATAAAATTAAGTTGATCGGACATGTTTCAAATCAGTTGCATGGATCAATAAATAAAAGCCTTTTTGGTTGAACACAGCTGACGCTTTAGTCTCAACTGGGCTTGCTAAGCTTGGATACCTCTATGTCAATATAGATGACTGTTGGGGTGAATCAAAACGTGACCGCCAGGTTCGCTTTCTCTCTTTCCTCAAGCCGCCGTTTTGATTTCTTCTTGCAATGCAGTCTTTCTATATATAAAAGATAAGTATGCCTCTCTTTTCCAAAAACAAATGGATAACCAGTGGAGTACTTTCTTCTTCATACATATATATTATGATATTAGGGAAATCTTGAAGCCAACAAGACTACATTCCCTTCTGGTATTAAAGCTGTAGCAGATTATGTTCATAGCAAGGGTCTCAAGTTAGGAATCTACGCAGATGCAGGGTAATTTGCAAAAGACATGTCAAAGACTATACTCCTTCTTTCTTCATTATTACTTGGATTGGATATATGACACTCAACTTAATAGCTTCCTGTACTTGTTAGGCTCAGAACTTGTACGGGAAGGGTGCCAGGCTCACTTGGGCATGAAGAGCAAGATGCCGCCACATTTGCTTCATGGGTACATCATATGCCGATGGAGTTTGATTTTAGAAGTCGCAAACTGATTATATAGGCCTGTTTTGGGTTGCTAATTAGTTCCATTTCAAAACAGGGAATTGACTACCTCAAGTATGACAATTGTTATAACAATGATACTAAACCAACTGTCAGGTCTTTCTCCTGTAGCTCTTTAGGATTAACTCCAACCTGCTCCCTTTTTCTTTTTTTATGTTATTTTAATTATATATTATATTAATGAATGATTTAGTTGCTCTACAGATACAAAGTAATGTCGGATGCTCTAAAGAAGACGGGGCGCTCCATCTTTTTCTCTCTGTGTGAATGGTATGCACAAAACTAAACTATTGACGTAAAGATGTATATATTAAATGGTTACGGACTCAAAAGAATTACTGCATAATAAACGATTCTGTGTTTGATCAAACAGGGGAGACATGAGCCCAGCACTATGGGGAGGAGATATCGGTAATAGCTGGAGAACAACAGATGACATATCGGACTCATGGGAGAGGTAATATATATATCTGGAGATGATTTTGAGGAATGCAGATGCATTGATTAGTTAGTAAAGTAAATGTTATCTGTAACAGTATGCTGAAGATAGCTGACATGAACCAAGTGTATGCTGATTATGCTAAGCCTGGTGGCTGGAATGGTTAGTATTATAGTGATGATTTGTTCTTAATTGCTTATATAATCATCAAGTCCTGAAAGGAACAGCGTGTTCTTGTCAGACCCAGACATGCTAGAAGTGGGGAATGGAGGAATGAAGTACAGTGAATACGTGGTGCATTTTAGCATTTGGGCCATCTCTAAGGTAAAACATGAAATAATTAGATTGATTTGGAAAGAAGAGGGAATGAAGATAGAGATGGGCGTTCGTTGCAGGCACCACTTCTTCTAGGATGTGATGTTCGATCGATGACGGATGAAACTATGCAGATCATAAGTAACGAGGAGGTAATAGGCATAAATCAAGGTACGTTGCCGTTGCCATAAAATATTATGCATCCGAATGGAGATTAAGGTACACATGCTGATGCTGAATTGTGATGGACGATAGATTCCCTGGGGGTTCAAGCCAAAAAGGTTAGAATGGAAGGAGAGCGAGATGTGAGATATAAACTGAAACCCTTCTCAAATTTCGTGCTGAATTATGATTTACTATTGCTATGATCAATTAATTAAATTCAAAACAGATATGGGCAGGACCTCTTTCTGGGAATAGAATAGTGATTCTGTTAGTAAACAGAAAGAAATATAAATCCACAATGACCGCACATTGGGACGATATTGGCATCACCCCAAACCATACACTTGTTGAAGCAAGAGATGTTTGGGAGGTGCGTAGTTAACTACACTACTGCTACAATTCATTTTGGGTGCCATTTTCCTTGTTTCTCTAACCTTCTATTTCTCTTTTCCCATCAGCAGCATCAAACCCTCACAACGCAGTTTCAAGATAAGTTAACAACAGATGTGGATCCTCGTGCATGCAAGCTCTATGTCTTAACTCCAATCTCACAATAACTAGAAAACAAAATACTACTACTAATGTGTGTACGCTCAAAGCATTTGTAATAGAACTTAATGAATATTTACTGCCATTTTCAAGGTCCAAGGCATTCTGTCACTGTCTCTCTCTTTCCCTCACATCGTACGCAACCCTTATTCAATTTCAATGGTAGACCCGTGCTTATGATTCTCTATTCTTCTCATCACAATGAACCACCCTTCTGGGATGAGCATGATGCCAGAACTCTGGTTTTTCTCCTCAACAAATTAAAAAAAAAAAAAATCACTTTCAAGAAGGGGGCTTCAGATACAACAACCTAGTGAACAATGAGAAACAAATGAAAAGAGAAAAACACTCATCCAAGGATGCAGCTTCTACAGAAGATTAAATTTCTATTCTTTTTGGCAGATAACAGGCTCACAATCATGCCATTTGCCAGCTATCACATATGCCATGAAGAGAAGTAAATGTTCCCACGTCTTAAACAAATGTCAATCAACTTTAACAACATTAAAATCTTGGTAACTTCCAAGGAATTTTACAACTGTTCACAAATGTTTCTTCTTTTTAACTTCTCCCGTTGCAGCGGTGAACAGTTCCATTACTCTGTTCTCTCTGCTTCAGGCTGTAGTGATTTAAACCCCATATTCGAATTGTTCGGTCATCACTACCTGAAGCCAGCATGTGAAGGTTTTCTGGATTCCAGCTCACACAGTTAACAGCTCCAGAATGTCCCGGTAGCGCCAGCAGTAATTCACCAGAGCCTCTATGCCATATATACACCTGCAACAAGCCCCGCAACTTCATTGTCAATCCCAAAGTCATCTTAAAATCTATAAAATCATGTCCAAGAAATTTTTGAAATTTCAGATGGAAGTTGAAGTAATAATTTACCACACCAAAACGGATAGAGTGATAGGATGGTGCTGCTCCTTTTAAAAAACAACTATTATGTCAAATTCCTACTGCCTACCTAAGTAGGTTGAACACTTCATTGGTGCCAATTAAGCAAAGCCAAAACCTGCATACCCATGCTCAATGGTGCTGTCCCATTAAATGCCAGTGTTTAGATTTGGCTGGCTTCAAACTACTGGAACACTTTTAGTTTCTTCCTTAATCTAGATCCAAAGCATACATGTATCTTTCATGTAATGGTCAACCAGCATTCCACAAACAACGTATGCACAAACAGCACCATCATATTTTAATAACAAATGCAGAAGTGCAAGAATAAAATAACAGTAATTCAAAAGTTAAAAACTTGGACAAGCAGAGGATGCACATTCTAAGGAGGCAGTTTCATCATTCTCATTAAATTCAGCATAAAAGCATAAAGAAGTACCTGAGAATCCTCACTACCACTTGCAATAAATGCTTGCTCAAATCCACCAAAGCAGGATCTGATTATAAAACGAGTACGTGTGTGGCCTTTATACGTAGACACAATCTTGGGACTGCCTTCTATGTTCCACAGATGGAGTTCTTGGTTTATAAGGTTAACCAGAAGGAACTTATTGTCTTTTGATAGTGAAAATGAAGTGATCGTTTCCTCCTCTTCAATCAGACTCTCAAATTTAGCTTCCCTGTCAAGCAACAGTATTGAATTTTCTTTGCACATGCTTATGATCTTCTTTCCATCATCAGTTATGGCCATATCTGATATCCTGAGTGTCTTCTGCTCTTTCCAACATTCCAGCTCCTTCCCATCCAAATCCCACAAGCAGATGCTCCTGTCTGTCATGCCGGCAAATATCCCCCTGCCATCAGGAAACCATCCACAGGAAACCAAGCCAACACCAGATTTTTCATGAATATGGATGCATTCCCCAGAACTGACATCCCAGCGTCTGATAACCTCTTCCTGTCCGCAGGTAAGGAGTTGGCTGTCATCAGGACTCCATGAAACAGTCAACACAGGTTTACGGTGACCCTTTAGGGTATGCTTCAATGCAACTATACCGTCCTCTTTAATCTATAATAATTAAACAAAAACAGTCAAATAAAAGCCAAATTTATTCTATACTAGCCACGTTTCTTCGAGAATAAAGCAGCAATTTATGATTCATCAATTACTCCCTAAGATATCCAGTTAACAGAAAACATCGTGCATACAAGTAATTTGTGTGTGTTGCAAAATGTGGAAAAGGAAAATGAAAAGGGAGGGAATTTACGTGGAAAATAGTGTAAGATGTAGCTAACAATAAAAAGGCAAAGAGCATCTGGTACCATTGGTATCACAGGAATTAAAAAAAATAGCCCCTCATGTATAATTGGAAAATCTCATAATACCCTACTCCTATCAACACTAATAGTATAAAATTCAAACCAGCATTATACTAAAAGGATCAGAGGTTTAATCTTCACAATCTTTGCCTCCTCTATAAGTGCTTTTACGCTTGCATTTGACAACTTTATGTCTCTCTCAACTACTCAGCCATAGACTATGATTAACAAACTCTGACAGTCCAATACATGCCACCCTTAAGCTTCAAACTCAATATCTCATATAGTCATCTGAAAACATCCACTCACAGCACAATATGAATATCTACAACTGTATCTATGGACACCCTTTTTTCAGTTGATATGACCGATAACTAGACAAGCATTAAATCTACAAAATCACTGCACATTGATGTTCATATAAAAGCAAAAATGAGTGTAAGCCAGTTGTCAATTCATCATAACTTAATGTTCACAAAACAAGACTCTATTATGCTTAATTGAGGTGAATTGAATCCAGTGTGCCACATAGATGATAGAATGAACTGTGTGATCATAAGCTAAAAATAACAAAAAGACACGTACCTCCCATATGATTGCTGACTGATCTTTGGAAGATGAGGCCAAATACTTGCCATTATGTGAAAATTGCAAAAACCAAACTTCATCATCATGTGCTTCAAGAATCTGTTCATTTGATGTAAAAAAGAGAACTTACACAATGAAAATTATTACATAATGGGTAAGATTGATTCTAACTAAGCAGCAAGTCTGCAGCCCATTCACAGCTGTATCTCATATTGTGGGTAAGTTACATTATAAATATGGCAGAACTCCAGTTCACTTTGTATATCAATGACACAGAGTACATCAACAATGTCTATACTGCAATTAACAGGGAATGAAAACAAGGATATCAAAACATGACAGCAGTAATTCCAAACACAAAATCTGAAAAAACTAGTGGCTCAGAGAGGCAACAACAAAAAGAACCCTCCAATCCTACAGAGGACTCAAAGCACAGTATTTTGGCCATGGAACTGTAGCTCAGAATACACAACTATTATACTTTTTCATTCTCTCCAAATATACCAAATTACCACAACTTCCTTTTCTGATTAACCAGCAAGACAAAGTAAACACTCTCAGTAACAACTAACAAGAAAGGTAGTGCCCATAGTTCTCTCGACAAAAGGAAGTAGAAGATGGTCAGTTGTCTTCTATGATACAGTACTACTTCAAAGTTACAAGATTTTTGAAGTTAAAACCTTTCCCGAAGCAGCCATCCAAATCAAGAAAATAACCCCTGGAGGTGCCTTAACCTTCAATTGCACTTCCAAATAATTTAAATATCCAAATCGTCTTTTAGCCTAATGTAAGAAATGGCTCGCATCAAAATCCCAGCTCTTTCTAAAACTCTAGCATATCCCTTCCAGTTCTGTGGTTCCATATCCAGTAACTAACTACAGAAGATCAAGAAATAGAACAAGAACAAGAATTCTTGACTTTGGACTTTCCTTGTAAACTACAGAACCAAAAAACTCACAGGATTTGCAGTGAACTAGCATATACGATGTTGTAACAGGAAAGTCAGTTTTTAATAGTCATACACTAGACCAGGACTTGTGCCAGAACTGAACTCTCATACCATCACCAATTTTAATAAGTGAATTACCTGAAGAAATAAAGTCTAACATCCATTGATGCTATTCTAAAAGCCTACCCTCTGTTGGCAACATCAGCACATTTAACCCAAGCTAAAATAAGGAACACTGTAATTCCTCTTCTTTCTTCCCTAAACTTTCATTCAAATCCATTTCCCAGGAAGGGACACATACATATGACTAAGCCAGAAGCTACAATATAAGAATCCTAATCAAAGAAAGACTTCTCCCAGAAACTATGCATTGTGCATACACATTGTAAGCAATCATAAATATGATTAGCTGTGAAAAAAGTGATCTGCATAAACAGTACAACACCTCAAAGTTTATGTCCCAACTTTAACAAACTAAGAATTGAATTTCAATGAAATATTAGAGACAATAAAAGGAAATCGTCATTAACTTAATTTCTCGTATCCAAAAACAAAGTTGATTTAGATTCTTTTTTGTGGGCCAATGAAATGAGAGGGCAAACAGATAGAGAAGATACAAGTTATTCATAGAAAAGGACCATAAAGCCATAAGACATCTAACCTGCAATGTTTGAGAAGGAATCCAGTTTCTTCCACATTGATGATCTGAGTACAACGACAAATCACTATCCAAAGTATTGTGGAAGACACAAGCATCACGTTGCACATCAAGAGCCTTCTCAACAAGATGTTCCAACCTTTTCTCAGGAATCATGACAGTAGGAGGTAACAATTTCTGTAATTTTTCTAGAATCTTTGACCTAGCATTTGAACCCTCAGTATCCTGGCAAAAAATAAAACACCGTGCAGGAGAGATAACGCAGGCAGCAAGCTCATGAATACGGTTCAAATTAATACGAAGAGGAACTATCTCATTCCTTAGAGTGTCCAGGGCAGCAACAATATCATCCACTTTCAGAAGTTTCAGGAACTTCTGCTCTAATAGTAAGAAAGATGCCATTTTGACAGTTGTTTCATCCAAAACACCAATTTTACGCAACGTCGCCACACTTTCATCCCACTTTTCATCGATGACTTGCTGCATAAACAAGCTAACTACAGGTGAGTGCAACGGTATTCCTGATTCTTCCTCCAATAGGGCCCCACTCTTGTCATAGCCAAGTGAGTACAATGCCCTGGTTATGATTTTGACGAATTCCAATCTTTTAATGACTCCTCTTGAACCAACTGTTTCTCCATCTCCTTGGGAGTTTAGAGGCCTGGCCATCAAGTCTCCCAAAGAGCAAGATACAGGTCCTGTAACAGATGAGTGGTCCAAAAAGGTTCTGACTTCTCCTACGGGCAGCTTGACACGTTTCAAAGGCGGCTCATTATCCTCTACAACTCCCATGAAATGTACAAGTCAGCCCATATATACTCTACAAGAGAAGTGCGAATCACGTATGAGAGGGAAAAAAATCATGATCCTAGAAGCATCCTGGAGAAAAGGAAAAAAAAAAAAAAAAAAGAAGAAATGGAAATATATACAATGACAGCCAGAGGGAATAGATTCACAAGATAGAGATAAGTAAGAAACCAAGCAGCGAAAACATGAAATTTAAAAGGCCTAAAAATGGATTAAAGAACAATGTGTATTCCAAAAAGGAATGGTCATGAACAATAAACTAGTAGCATGACCAAATAAGGAATAGAGCAGTAGAAGAAATCAGCATCAGCATTTAAAGGAACATTCTAAAAAGAAGTTGAAAAAGTCAAGAAATGGATACCAGCATCAGCAATTAAGAGAACATTGTGAAAAGAAGAAGTTGGAAAGATCAAGAAACTGATAGGGGCATCAGAAATAAAGAGAAGGTTCCAAAAAGAAGTAGGAGAAAAATGAAGAAGTAGATAGCAGCATCAGAAAATCTAACCAGTAAAATCAATTAATTTCAGACTATCTAATTGTGAAAACTTGGGTGGTAAAGAATAAGGTGAATTAAGGAAATGATTTAAAAAAAATTGACAAAAAAAGTAAAAAATAAAAATAAAAAGAAGTAAAAATAGAGGGAAAGAAAATAGTTGATGCAGTAATGGATTGAGAAGTAAAAGAAGAAGCAAAACAATTGGGTAGTTATTAGGTAACAAAAGATTGATTCGATGGATAATCGTAATAGGAAAGTTGAATCGTTTCAAAGTAAAGTAAAGTAAAGAAGCAGTGAATGAATGATTGATAGTTATTAAATAATAAATAAAAAAAAGAAAAAAAAAAGAATTGATCAAAAAGAACAAAAATCTATGCACATGAAAGAAAGATTGGTAACTGAAAATAAAATAGAAGAGAAAAGAAAGGGAGAGGAAATGTTACCAGATAGCATTACCCAGAGATAGAGAGAGAGACAGAGAGAAGCCCCAAATAGGGAAATAGAAATCCAATGAGAGAAATGGGGGATTCTTGTTTCCTTATAGTTTTTGCAATTGATAATATAATATCTGGTTTTCTTCTCATATCATATCATTTTTAATTTATATACAAACGGGGAACGGTGGCACTTTCTCCATCTGCCCTTCATCATTTCCCGAAATTACACCTGACATCCCTCTCTTTCTTCTTCTTCTTCTGCTTGGCTTTGCTATTTTTTTCTCCAAATATACCCTTCCGTGATGATGATTATGAAAGTTTGCTCTTCTTTTGGCAATGGATAGGGGGATAATAATAATAATAGTGTGCTATGCTGGAACCAAATACTAATTAGTTTGTCACCACCGAGTCTTATATTAACGAGTTTTGTGATTTTTCCCGAGTTAATTTGCTTGCGTGAATTAATAATAAATCAATTCCGGGGCGGCACTTTGGAATTGTATTGGGTTGGCGTAGTCTCAAAGTATACACAAACTGCAATAAGTTCCCTTTTATAAATCACACCTAACTACTAATAATAGTTGAAAATTATTGCAATCCTTGAACACACAATGCCTATGCCTTGATTTGATTGTGTTCAAATCCAACCACACAATGCCAATGCCTTCATTCGATTGTGTTCAAATCCAAGCAAACATTACTACAATAATCCCAATCGAACTGCCTCTTCTTTCTCAAATCTTCCATGATCAAAAGCATTGCTCCTGTTCTATTGCCCCCCTCGATCTGTCCTTGGACATCAAACTAACTGGTATTAACTATTAAGTAGCCATTTCTGGCTATGCTTCAAGCTAAACAATATTACGCATCAACTTCTCAAGCTAAACATGTCTGCTATCAGCATTCTGTCGCCCTAAGTAAGCAGTCTGCATTTCTAGCTACTCTGGACAAAATTATTAAAAGCGTTTACAATGTTCTGTAAATCACTCCTGTTACAACTTCTGGTATTCAAAAACAAAAATCCCTTCTGATTCTCTCTTCAATTCTCTGCACCAAGACCTCCATTATATAAATTCAAGGAGCAGTAGATGAGTGCTCATCTGAATCTGAACCATCAACCATCTTCTCAAGTGAACCCATATCACCAGCTTCAGAAAGAGTGTGCAGCCAAGTTTGTCAGCATCTTCACTGTTTGGGGGGAAGAAGATGAGAAAGGCAATAAATGATAGTGAACAAAATGCTTCAGTAAACCAATTTTCATCAATTTCAATTCCTTTCATTATCCAGAACCAAATGCATAAACAACATACTCTGTAGCCCCAAATATCTCCTTGACAACCAAGGAGCTATCCCTCGAACAGAACTCTGGCAGCTGGCCAAAATTGTAAAACAAATATCAATATACCGTACAAGAATGGAAGAACTGACAAGCACCGAGCTCAACAGCCCAAAGTAACAAATGAAATCAATTTACAAACAGATTCTACATATCGTGGTAATAAATGCAGCTATTTCAACCCCCAATAAAACACTGGAACACCAAATGTTAGGCATGAATCACATGATATTATCAACTTAAGATGTAAGATAATCTGAGGTCCATCTCTCAGTCCATCCATGTTCAAATTCAGCTCTGTTTGGAATCCGTGAAGAAATTTTGTATTACACTCATGAGTTATACGTACATTTATTTAATGTACAGCAAAGTAATAGTATTCGAGATATCATGCTAATAAATGCAGCAACCCCCAAGAAAAGATCGGAATACGCCATGTTAGACATGAATCACAAAATATTATCAAATTAAGATCTAAGATAATTTGAGGTCAATAAGTTAGAAACAACATCCATCTCTTGGTTAAAACCCAGCCATGTCTACACTCATATCTGTTTAGAATCCATGAAGCAATTTTGTACAGGTTCATGACTTATAGAGATAATGTACAGCAAAGCAATAGTATTCTAGACAGATGGGCAGTCTCAGTTATTGTTCTTGCAGCAATTTCTGTTTGTTGTTAACCAGTTGTTCTTCTTTGGCTTTATCAAAAAAAAAAAAAAAAAAAAGAACAACATCCATCTCTGAATTCCTAGTAGATATCAATTATTGACCACCAGTATAAGGTCTTACACTATTGGAAAAGAGTACATTAACTAAATTATTCTCGTTCTTAAAAGTTTCACGATCCAGCAGACCTGAAATTTTGGACTATATGTATGCAAATCAAGAAAATCCGAAACAAAAACATGAGCCAGCAAAAGATTATCAATTTCATTGTTCAGTCATTTACCTCAGACAAATAATACACCTTGCCGAAAGGGTCTGCACAGCAAGCTTTCTCTTAAATCCTTTTCAGTATACCCAGCCATTTCCATGACTACAGGACCTGGGCAACAACAAGAAGTCACAATTTGATATCACAACTGATACTGTTATATTGTAATTTGTCCTTCATATGGTTTTGTCATCGTAATAGAGCAGTAATATCCTGAACAAATTGAAAAAGACCATAATCAATCCAGCGGCTACTATCCCCCCAAACTAATCCTCTCCATCCCCAAATTGCAAAATCACTTGGAAACACTATTGAAGACAAACAACAAAGCAAGGAGAACTCTCAGCTGCTATAGATGTCTCTTTTATAATTCTTTGAACATTCATGTAGACCCAATATTTATTAAAATGTCACCCAACTTTATCAACCTTCAGCTTACTAACCATCCAAAAGACAAAAGTTCTTGAAGATTTCTAAATATGCGAGAGATAGGGTAGAAAAACTGATCAGTAATATCACAATGATGACTTCAGACGTGTCCTATACAGCTTATTGAGAATGTACATGTATCACAAGAGCAAGCTAGAGACATATAGGTGAAAGGTTTCTTCGAACGTTCTTTCATATCTTTTTTGTACTAAGCACTAATGCTAGTAAACAGGACCAACTTGACAGAAGGTTGTCTGTGAATCATGATCCTATCTACTTAAAAATATGGTATACTGAGGAAATCGAGAACTTTTTACCTTTTTCCTTGACAATCCGCCTTGAAATGTCATTCAAGATTTCAGCAACCCGGGAGTCCTCCAACAATGATGCTTTCCTAAGCTGGATTAAGTTGGCAACCAGATCTGGATTAAAGGGTTTTTCATTCAAAGCATAACGAATGTACTTGCGGAAAATATCCTCCATGCTAAAACCTGTCTGGATAGGAATTAGAAGTTGCCATCAAAACCCAATGGTTGTTCCTGGAAAATAAACTAACTAATTCTTCCATGTATATATGAAACCAGGGCGAATAACAAGATGACGATGACAGAGTCCATTTGCTTTGAGTCACTCAATTAAGTAAGCAACTTAGTTGAAAGATGAAGAAAAGAAAAATTAATTCATGAGAAATAATTGAAAGGAACGGACAGAAATTAAGAATTATAACAATTGAATATAAGGTTGAGAATGTTGGGATTTTATTTAGTAAGTAAACAAATACAGTTAGCGGCCCATTTGAATTTAAATTCAAACCCACATTTCCCTAAAGAAGTGGAAACAGTTTTGTGGAGCATAGTCATAATCACCATCATCATCATCTCCATCACCTTCAATGAAAGGTGGTCGTGCAAAATAACATCCACCATCGTTGCAGCAAGAGACGGTAATGGCTTTAGATATGGAGAACAAAGACATTATCAAAGTGTATATTTTGGAGGAAAAGAAGTGGAGTTCGGTTACTGGTTAGGGTGGTCTTGTATGAAAGAGAAAAGAGATGTGGGGGTGATTATATAGGAGGACAAGGAGGTAAAGAGTATGGTTTCATATAGCACAGCATAAGCACATCGACTTTAAGGATTTAGCAATTAGAGAACATGTTAAGTCTAACAAGGTGAGTATTGAGAACATAAGTACTAGATTGATGATTGTAGATTCTTTGACGAAAGGATTGGCACCCAAGGCTAATACAGAGCGTGTCGAATGTATTGGACTCGGCTCTATTTTGTAAATTCCTCGTAATGGAGATACATTTGGTGTTTGTATAATACTTTGGTCGATATGAAAACTCCAATTAATTCATTGTCTTCTTGATTTGAGATTGTATGCATAAATATTAAAAGGAGACAAATACATGTTTAAATATGAAGTTGACCTGGAATAAGCATGAGGAAGCTTATTCATAAAGGTATGTCTCATATATTGTTCTCATTTAACGCAGAAGATTACACTATAATACATAGAAGGTAATACTCGCTGTCAGAAGACTTGCCGCTATGATCCATGTAATTTAAACTACTTGAGTGTAAGGATTTAGGGAATTTTCTTCACGTATTAAATTTATTAATACATATTAAGTCATGTATGGCCAAGTGGGAGAATATTGGAATTTTTATTCATTTTAATAAATAAATAAATAAATACAATATGTGGCCCATCTAAATTTAAATTCAAACCTACTTTATCCTAAAGAATTGAGAACAGTTTTTTTTGGAAGTTAATTAACTCCCCATATCTTATTAGAAATCGTTTTTGAAGGACAGGCATCAAGAAAAAATTTAACACAAAAGAAAAGGTCACTAATCTTCAAGCGTCTGTGAATTTCCACTGGCATGGTCTTGGAAAGGCTAGCGACTATGTCTAATCTTCTAGCATTTTATTAGCTCTCTAATTTCAGAATTTGATTGCTATGGCTGAAGGTACGTTCTTGGACTTCCGCTTTTGTTGTTTTATGATTCTAAAATCTCTAACAGAGAAGAGTATGTGTAATGTTAAGGCTCACCTTTTTCTGCAATTCCTTAAGGGCAGAATGGTGCAATGCATCTCCTCCTTTGTGAAAGAGCTCGTCAATGGATTTGCAGAGCATAGCTTTTTTATTGACCTGAAGAGTATGGAAATTCAGAAGCTCCATCGAGTAAAAGATAGATATGAATTACAGAGAAAAGAAAAAAAGAGAATATAAAAATAATAAAACAAACCAGTCTCTTGCGCTTGGCTCTTGGAGAAGAATACTTTTTAACAGTCTTAACAAAGGCAATAACAAAGGTAATACCAAGAGAACCTGAAGGAAGCAAGAACCCAAGGCAAGGAGCTCTGGCCAACTCTGGGACCAGGAATCGCTTGACTGACTGACCCAGTGAACTCCACTAGGTCAAACGCTTTTTCTTGAATCGATCCCAATTCCTCCTCCACCTACCTCTTCTTCTTCTTCTTCTTCTTCCAGTATTTTCTTTTCTTTATCGTTTGATTTCTCGCCAGAGCTAGAGTCGGCAACATGAATCCGTCTCCCTCTTTGTTTGTACAAAAGAAAAAGGATATTGGGATGAGATGGGCGTGGGCATAAAAGGAAAGGGTACTTTGGGAAATTGGGATTGGACAAGAAGCTGCAGCGAAAGACATGGCCATTCGGCTTAGTGGAAAGATGGTTGCTGCGTTTTTTTAGTAAACGTATTCAGCTGCTGAGGCGTACCTTTTTTCTTTTCTGCTTTTGTATCAATAATAATAATAATAATAATTATTTATAATAATAATATAAATAAAATAATAGTGAAGTATAGAGTCAAACCATGAATGTTACAGCTCCCCCACCACGGAGAGCTAATATCTGATTTATAAAATGCAAATAAGATGTTTAAACTACATCTCTTTGATTGAACCTGCTTTCATACTCAAAACTCAAGTCTCTCAAATTCTGTTTGCTTGCCCAAACAACCCTTCCTAGTTTTCTAATAACTAAACCATGTCAAAATGATTCTCCGACAATCTTCATTTCTTTATATGTCAACATTATCAGCTAGCCAAAATCACACCTTAATGCGCCTGAGACCATGCTGGAGGGAACATTTTGTAGTCTTTAGCTTCTACTTCCTCTTTTTCCACTTCCTGTTCTAAAATATCGTTTGAAAATGCCTCCGGGTTAGCTTTTAGACAATCCTGCAGGGCCACAAACGGATGCACGCAGTCTGAACCCTGTTCCAATGAAAACTTCCACAAATTACTATCAGCTTCCTAAACATTCCAACTTAACCTTTGTTCAACTTTATAACTATTTTCTAAATTAATATTTTCTAACAGCAGCTACAAACAATATAATACAAATCCAACAATTTAACCAGAGCTAAAAGAAGTTACAACATCAATGAAATTATTCTGTTTCAATGCCTCCACAGCAGCCAAATGGGTAAACTATGCTCAGGTAGTTTTTCATTGATAAAGATTGGAAGAAAGTCTTCAGTCTTCTGAGCAAGACTTAAATGCACCTCAGCTCGCAAATGGTTTTTCTTTTTGCCCGTGTGTGATGGGTTGGAAGGAACAGCTATAAGCTTAACAAAATACAGTAACTCAACAAATGAGAAGGACAATCATGAACAGTCCATTACGCATACCTTCTCTTCAGCCCGTACTTTTGAGGAAACAAACGAAAGCTTCTGAAAACTGGATCCCACATGAGCCTTTGCGTAAGTCAGCAATGCATGGGCATTCTAATGCTTTCTGAGCCTTCGCATCAAGAGACTAAAAATCCATAGTTTCAACTTTCATTATCTATTATTCTGAACGATGAAGCAAATTACATATGAATCTGATGTGGACTAACCTCATTCTCATCATTGCCATAAGCTGCAGCTTCTGCCAAAGCAATAAACAAGAAAATTATTAGCAACCTATAAGATCTCAAACCTAGGGACCAAGACTTGAGCAGGGTTACAGAGGCATACACTGAGGATGTTTTTGTCAATAAGTGGGATCCCAATTCTTTCAAAATGTACACGGTGGAGTCAAAATAAGAGGGAATTCATACAAATAAAACTGTACATTGTGCTTCTACATTTATGTTTGACCATTCTAGCGCTAGCATTAGCAACCATCCTCAAGTAAGGATTTGGTGCAAGCTCCCAGAATTATACAAGATGTTACTGGGAAGATTAGTACAGTAACGTCGTTAGTTTTAATAAATTACAAGAAGGACGATGCAATCTTTTCACACAATTATAAGCTATAAGCCATTGTATTTGACATGTAAAATGGGGAAGCAGTAGATGGCCCTTTGATCATGTCCTGCTCAGATTCAATGATCTAATTCAATACCAAGAGAGTCTAGAAATTAAGCTAAGCTAGTTGACACCTTGTAGATTATAAGGTGATTCCTTTGTTACCAAGTTGTGCATCCAAAATAGATGTTTGGTCTATAAAGGTTTTTCCACCTCCACTGACCAGCAAAAAGAGGAGACAACATATATATATATATATATTCTCTGATATTAGACAATTCACAAGTTCTAACATTTGCAGAATTAGATAATGTACGATCCTAGGCTAATTTAATTACCACATGTAGCAAGTGTATGAAGAAGCATAATTCGTCTTAATTTCTCCGAGTAAGCATAATAGACAAGAACTTTGTCAATTTTAAGGAATATTAATAATCATCCCAAATGAAACTTGTCTTACTAAATGGAAAAGAAAGAAGGGGCAAACCTACCTGCAATAAGAGATTCCACAGAAGTAGCGGGCGACGATTGGTGGTTCTGAGTTTGATCTACTGCCGCCACTTCGCTCTGAGCTTGACCCATCTTTCTTTTTCTTTTTTCTAATTCTGTAAATGAAAGCAATTAATGTTGACATAGAAGACAAATTGATTGACTTGGGCTTAGATAAGCTAGGCCCACCTCTCTCTGTAGCCCATCCTTATTATTATTTTTAAAAAACAGTGTACGGACATATTATGAAGTTAGGTCCTATTTCTAATAAAAATTCATTTATAGCTAACAAAAGGTTATTAGGCACCTGAAATTTTATTAGTCTTTTCCTCTGTAGGAGAAATTCCCTCGAGAAGTCTTGTCTCTATCGTCTCTAGCTGGAGCATCTGGATTTAGTTCTCTCCATTTCTCCTATCTTTTGTCTCTCCTCTCTTCTTTTACATACCTCTAACCCTCTCTACATTTCTGAAATCCCCTGTGTCTCTATATCTTTTCAAAACCTCTACCCTTTGTTTAATCAATCTGTACATTCTAGTGTTAACCTTGTATAATACTATAGAAAGTGAGAGCTTGGACATGGCAACTTTTAACGGTATAGATGGTGTTCTATGTGAAGGACCAAGCCTTGCATTAACTGATCATGATGTGAAAATGGAAGACAATAAGTTTAAGGCGGTTGGGAGAGTAATTACTGATAGGAATATCACCATGAATACGGTGAAGGACAGTCTTAAAACCTCCTGGGGCCCACAGGTTTCATTTACCATAAACAAAGAAAAGCATAGTGTTTACATCTTCATTTTCAAGAAGGAAGAGGAGCTGAGTACTGTGCTACGAGAGGGTCCTTGGTCCACAGCGAATGCTCATATTGTGCTAAAAGAGTGGCCGCCAGACGAAGTGTAGCAGAATATAGATCTGGATACCACATTCTTTTGGGTTCAGCTTGTAGGGCTACCTCCTAGACAACTGAACGTGGTGAATCCCGAAAGTATTGCAGCCCTACTCAATGGGTTTGGAGGATGTTGATAAGGATGAGTGTGCTAACCAGAATGGTCTTTTCTACGAATCAAAGCAAGAATACATGTGGAGAAGCCTCTTCTGGTGGGTTTTAACAACAAAAGGCAAGAAAAACCTAAAAGCTGGTTTAGCTTTAGGTATGAAAGATTACCCGATTATTGTTTCTGTTGTGGGAAGCTAGGGCACCTAGTTAGAGGATGTAAGGAAGTAAGTACAATGCCCTGGTTATGATTTTGACGAATTCCAATCTTTTAATGACTCCTCTTGAACCAACTGTTTCTCCATCTCCTTGGGAGTTTAGAGGCCTGGCCATCAAGTCTCCCAAAGAGCAAGATACAGGTCCTGTAACAGATGAGTGGTCCAAAAAGGTTCTGACTTCTCCTACGGGCAGCTTGACACGTTTCAAAGGCGGCTCATTATCCTCTACAACTCCCATGAAATGTACAAGTCAGCCCATATATACTCTACAAGAGAAGTGCGAATCACGTATGAGAGGGAAAAAAATCATGATCCTAGAAGCATCCTGGAGAAAAGGAAAAAAAAAAAAAAAAAGAAGAAATGGAAATATATACAATGACAGCCAGAGGGAATAGATTCACAAGATAGAGATAAGTAAGAAACCAAGCAGCGAAAACATGAAATTTAAAAGGCCTAAAAATGGATTAAAGAACAATGTGTATTCCAAAAAGGAATGGTCATGAACAATAAACTAGTAGCATGACCAAATAAAGAATAGAGCAGTAGAAGAAATCAGCATCAGCATTTAAAGGAACATTCTAAAAAGAAGTTGAAAAAGTCAAGAAATGGATACCAGCATCAGCAATTAAGAGAACATTGTGAAAAGAAGAAGTTGGAAAGATCAAGAAACTGATAGGGGCATCAGAAATAAAGAGAAGGTTCCAAAAAGAAGTAGGAGAAAAATGAAGAAGTAGATAGCAGCATCAGAAAATCTAACCAGTAAAATCAATTAATTTCAGACTATCTAATTGTGAAAACTTGGGTGGTAAAGAATAAGGTGAATTAAGGAAATGATTTAAAAAAAAATTGACAAAAAAAAGTAAAAAAATAAAAATAAAAAGAAGTAAAAATAGAGGGAAAGAAAATAGTTGATGCAGTAATGGATTGAGAAGTAAAAGAAGAAGCAAAACAATTGGGTAGTTATTAGGTAACAAAAGATTGATTCGATGGATAATCGTAATAGGAAAGTTGAATCGTTTCAAAGTAAAGTAAAGTAAAGAAGCAGTGAATGAATGATTGATAGTTATTAAATAATAAATAAAAAAAAAGAAAAAAAAAAAGAATTGATCAAAAAGAACAAAAATCTATGCACATGAAAGAAAGATTGGTAACTGAAAATAAAATAGAAGAGAAAAGAAAGGGAGAGGAAATGTTACCAGATAGCATTACCCAGAGATAGAGAGAGAGACAGAGAGAAGCCCCAAATAGGGAAATAGAAATCCAATGAGAGAAATGGGGATTCTTGTTTCCTTATAGTTTTTGCAATTGATAATATAATATCTGGTTTTCTTCTCATATCATATCATTTTTAATTTATATACAAACGGGGAACGGTGGCACTTTCTCCATCTGCCCTTCATCATTTCCCGAAATTACACCTGACATCCCTCTCTTTCTTCTTCTTCTTCTGCTTGGCTTTGCTATTTTTTTCTCCAAATATACCCTTCCGTGATGATGATTATGAAAGTTTGCTCTTCTTTTGGCAATGGATAGGGGGATAATAATAATAATAGTGTGCTATGCTGGAACCAAATACTAATTAGTTTGTCACCACCGAGTCTTATATTAACGAGTTTTGTGATTTTTCCCGAGTTAATTTGCTTGCGTGAATTAATAATAAATCAATTCCGGGGCGGCACTTTGGAATTGTATTGGGTTGGCGTAGTCTCAAAGTATACACAAACTGCAATAAGTTCCCTTTTATAAATCACACCTAACTACTAATAATAGTTGAAAATTATTGCAATCCTTGAACACACAATGCCTATGCCTTGATTTGATTGTGTTCAAATCCAACCACACAATGCCAATGCCTTCATTCGATTGTGTTCAAATCCAAGCAAACATTACTACAATAATCCCAATCGAACTGCCTCTTCTTTCTCAAATCTTCCATGATCAAAAGCATTGCTCCTGTTCTATTGCCCCCCTCGATCTGTCCTTGGACATCAAACTAACTGGTATTAACTATTAAGTAGCCATTTCTGGCTATGCTTCAAGCTAAACAATATTACGCATCAACTTCTCAAGCTAAACATGTCTGCTATCAGCATTCTGTCGCCTAAGTAAGCAGTCTGCATTTCTAGCTACTCTGGACAAAATTATTAAAAGCGTTTACAATGTTCTGTAAATCACTCCTGTTACAACTTCTGGTATTCAAAAACAAAAATCCCTTCTGATTCTCTCTTCAATTCTCTGCACCAAGACCTCCATTATATAAATTCAAGGAGCAGTAGATGAGTGCTCATCTGAATCTGAACCATCAACCATCTTCTCAAGTGAACCCATATCACCAGCTTCAGAAAGAGTGTGCAGCCGAAGTTTGTCAGCATCTTCACTGTTTGGGGGGAAGAAGATGAGAAAGGCAATAAATGATAGTGAACAAAATGCTTCAGTAAACCAATTTTCATCAATTTCAATTCCTTTCATTATCCAGAACCAAATGCATAAACAACATACTCTGTAGCCCCAAATATCTCCTTGACAACCAAGGAGCTATCCCTCGAACAGAACTCTGGCAGCTGGCCAAAATTGTAAAACAAATATCAATATACCGTACAAGAATGGAAGAACTGACAAGCACCGAGCTCAACAGCCCAAAGTAACAAATGAAATCAATTTACAAACAGATTCTACATATCGTGGTAATAAATGCAGCTATTTCAACCCCCAATAAAACACTGGAACACCAAATGTTAGGCATGAATCACATGATATTATCAACTTAAGATGTAAGATAATCTGAGGTCCATCTCTCAGTCCATCCATGTTCAAATTCAGCTCTGTTTGGAATCCGTGAAGAAATTTTGTATTACACTCATGAGTTATACGTACATTTATTTAATGTACAGCAAAGTAATAGTATTCGAGATATCATGCTAATAAATGCAGCAACCCCCAAGAAAAGATCGGAATACGCCATGTTAGACATGAATCACAAAATATTATCAAATTAAGATCTAAGATAATTTGAGGTCAATAAGTTAGAAACAACATCCATCTCTTGGTTAAAACCCAGCCATGTCTACACTCATATCTGTTTAGAATCCATGAAGCAATTTTGTACAGGTTCATGACTTATAGAGATAATGTACAGCAAAGCAATAGTATTCTAGACAGATGGGCAGTCTCAGTTATTGTTCTTGCAGCAATTTCTGTTTGTTGTTAACCAGTTGTTCTTCTTTGGCTTTATCAAAAAAAAAAAAAAAAAAAAGAACAACATCCATCTCTGAATTCCTAGTAGATATCAATTATTGACCACCAGTATAAGGTCTTACACTATTGGAAAAGAGTACATTAACTAAATTATTCTCGTTCTTAAAAGTTTCACGATCCAGCAGACCTGAAATTTTGGACTATATGTATGCAAATCAAGAAAATCCGAAACAAAAACATGAGCCAGCAAAAGATTATCAATTTCATTGTTCAGTCATTTACCTCAGACAAATAATACACCTTGCCGAAAGGGTCTGCACAGCAAGCTTTCTCTTAAATCCTTTTTCAGTATACCCAGCCATTTCCATGACTACAGGACCTGGGCAACAACAAGAAGTCACAATTTGATATCACAACTGATACTGTTATATTGTAATTTGTCCTTCATATGGTTTTGTCATCGTAATAGAGCAGTAATATCCTGAACAAATTGAAAAAGACCATAATCAATCCAGCGGCTACTATCCCCCCAAACTAATCCTCTCCATCCCCAAATTGCAAAATCACTTGGAAACACTATTGAAGACAAACAACAAAGCAAGGAGAACTCTCAGCTGCTATAGATGTCTCTTTTATAATTCTTTGAACATTCATGTAGACCCAATATTTATTAAAATGTCACCCAACTTTATCAACCTTCAGCTTACTAACCATCCAAAAGACAAAAGTTCTTGAAGATTTCTAAATATGCGAGAGATAGGGTAGAAAAACTGATCAGTAATATCACAATGATGACTTCAGACGTGTCCTATACAGCTTATTGAGAATGTACATGTATCACAAGAGCAAGCTAGAGACATATAGGTGAAAGGTTTCTTCGAACGTTCTTTCATATCTTTTTGTACTAAGCACTAATGCTAGTAAACAGGACCAACTTGACAGAAGGTTGTCTGTGAATCATGATCCTATCTACTTAAAAATATGGTATACTGAGGAAATCGAGAACTTTTTACCTTTTCCTTGACAATCCGCCTTGAAATGTCATTCAAGATTTCAGCAACCCGGGAGTCCTCCAACAATGATGCTTTCCTAAGCTGGATTAAGTTGGCAACCAGATCTGGATTAAAGGGTTTTTCATTCAAAGCATAACGAATGTACTTATGGAAAATATCCTCCATGCTAAAACCTGTCTGGATAGGAATTAGAAGTTGCCATCAAAACCCAATGGTTGTTCCTGGAAAATAAACTAACTAATTCTTCCATGTATATATGAAACCAGGGCGAATAACAAGATGACGATGACAGAGTCCATTTGCTTTGAGTCACTCAATTAAGTAAGCAACTTAGTTGAAAGATGAAGAAAAGAAAAATTAATTCATGAGAAATAATTGAAAGGAACGGACAGAAATTAAGAATTATAACAATTGAATATAAGGTTGAGAATGTTGGGATTTTATTTAGTAAGTAAACAAATACAGTTAGCGGCCCATTTGAATTTAAATTCAAACCCACATTTCCCTAAAGAAGTGGAAACAGTTTTGTGGAGCATAGTCATAATCACCATCATCATCATCTCCATCACCTTCAATGAAAGGTGGTCGTGCAAAATAACATCCACCATCGTTGCAGCAAGAGACGGTAATGGCTTTAGATATGGAGAACAAAGACATTATCAAAGTGTATATTTTGGAGGAAAAGAAGTGGAGTTCGGTTACTGGTTAGGGTGGTCTTGTATGAAAGAGAAAAGAGATGTGGGGGTGATTATATAGGAGGACAAGGAGGTAAAGAGTATGGTTTCATATAGCACAGCATAAGCACATCGACTTTAAGGATTTAGCAATTAGAGAACATGTTAAGTCTAACAAGGTGAGTATTGAGAACATAAGTACTAGATTGATGATTGTAGATTCTTTGACGAAAGGATTGGCACCCAAGGCTAATACAGAGCGTGTCGAATGTATTGGACTCGGCTCTATTTTGTAAATTCCTCGTAATGGA
Source organism: Ricinus communis (assembly GCF_019578655.1). NCBI lineage: Eukaryota > Viridiplantae > Streptophyta > Magnoliopsida > Malpighiales > Euphorbiaceae > Ricinus > Ricinus communis. The sequence goes on along the minus strand of NC_063264.1, from coordinate 316,066 downwards.
GATACATTTGGTGTTTGTATAATACTTTGGTCGATATGAAAACTCCAATTAATTCATTGTCTTCTTGATTTGAGATTGTATGCATAAATATTAAAAGGAGACAAATACATGTTTAAATATGAAGTTGACCTGGAATAAGCATGAGGAAGCTTATTCATAAAGGTATGTCTCATATATTGTTCTCATTTAACGCAGAAGATTACACTATAATACATAGAAGGTAATACTCGCTGTCGGGAAGACTTGCCGCTATGATCCATGTAATTTAAACTACTTGAGTGTAAGGATTTAGGGAATTTTCTTCACGTATTAAATTTATTAATACATATTAAGTCATGTATGGCCAAGTGGGAGAATATTGGAATTTTTATTCATTTTAATAAATAAATAAATAAATACAATATGTGGCCCATCTAAATTTAAATTCAAACCTACTTTATCCTAAAGAATTGAGAACAGTTTTTTTTGGAAGTTAATTAACTCCCCATATCTTATTAGAAATCGTTTTTGAAGGACAGGCATCAAGAAAAAATTTAACACAAAAGAAAAGGTCACTAATCTTCAAGCGTCTGTGAATTTCCACTGGCATGGTCTTGGAAAGGCTAGCGACTATGTCTAATCTTCTAGCATTTTATTAGCTCTCTAATTTCAGAATTTGATTGCTATGGCTGAAGGTACGTTCTTGGACTTCCGCTTTTGTTGTTTTATGATTCTAAAATCTCTAACAGAGAAGAGTATGTGTAATGTTAAGGCTCACCTTTTTCTGCAATTCCTTAAGGGCAGAATGGTGCAATGCATCTCCTCCTTTGTGAAAGAGCTCGTCAATGGATTTGCAGAGCATAGCTTTTTATTGACCTGAAGAGTATGGAAATTCAGAAGCTCCATCGAGTAAAAGATAGATATGAATTACAGAGAAAAGAAAAAAAGAGAATATAAAAATAATAAAACAAACCAGTCTCTTGCGCTTGGCTCTTGGAGAAGAATACTTTTTAACAGTCTTAACAAAGGCAATAACAAAGGTAATACCAAGAGAACCTGAAGGAAGCAAGAACCCAAGGCAAGGAGCTCTGGCCAACTCTGGGACCAGGAATCGCTTGACTGACTGACCCAGTGAACTCCACTAGGTCAAACGCTTTTTCTTGAATCGATCCCAATTCCTCCTCCACCTACCTCTTCTTCTTCTTCTTCTTCTTCCAGTATTTTCTTTTCTTTATCGTTTGATTTCTCGCCAGAGCTAGAGTCGGCAACATGAATCCGTCTCCCTCTTTGTTTGTACAAAAGAAAAAGGATATTGGGATGAGATGGGCGTGGGCATAAAAGGAAAGGGTACTTTGGGAAATTGGGATTGGACAAGAAGCTGCAGCGAAAGACATGGCCATTCGGCTTAGTGGAAAGATGGTTGCTGCGTTTTTTTAGTAAACGTATTCAGCTGCTGAGGCGTACCTTTTTTCTTTTCTGCTTTTGTATCAATAATAATAATAATAATAATTATTTATAATAATAATATAAATAAAATAATAGTGAAGTATAGAGTCAAACCATGAATGTTACAGCTCCCCCACCACGGAGAGCTAATATCTGATTTATAAAATGCAAATAAGATGTTTAAACTACATCTCTTTGATTGAACCTGCTTTCATACTCAAAACTCAAGTCTCTCAAATTCTGTTTGCTTGCCCAAACAACCCTTCCTAGTTTTCTAATAACTAAACCATGTCAAAATGATTCTCCGACAATCTTCATTTCTTTATATGTCAACATTATCAGCTAGCCAAAATCACACCTTAATGCGCCTGAGACCATGCTGGAGGGAACATTTTGTAGTCTTTAGCTTCTACTTCCTCTTTTTCCACTTCCTGTTCTAAAATATCGTTTGAAAATGCCTCCGGGTTAGCTTTTAGACAATCCTGCAGGGCCACAAACGGATGCACGCAGTCTGAACCCTGTTCCAATGAAAACTTCCACAAATTACTATCAGCTTCCTAAACATTCCAACTTAACCTTTGTTCAACTTTATAACTATTTTCTAAATTAATATTTTCTAACAGCAGCTACAAACAATATAATACAAATCCAACAATTTAACCAGAGCTAAAAGAAGTTACAACATCAATGAAATTATTCTGTTTCAATGCCTCCACAGCAGCCAAATGGGTAAACTATGCTCAGGTAGTTTTTCATTGATAAAGATTGGAAGAAAGTCTTCAGTCTTCTGAGCAAGACTTAAATGCACCTCAGCTCGCAAATGGTTTTTCTTTTTGCCCGTGTGTGATGGGTTGGAAGGAACAGCTATAAGCTTAACAAAATACAGTAACTCAACAAATGAGAAGGACAATCATGAACAGTCCATTACGCATACCTTCTCTTCAGCCGTACTTTTGAGGAAACAAACGAAAGCTTCTGAAAACTGGATCCCACATGAGCCTTTGCGTAAGTCAGCAATGCATGGGCATTCTAATGCTTTCTGAGCCTTCGCATCAAGAGACTAAAAATCCATAGTTTCAACTTTCATTATCTATTATTCTGAACGATGAAGCAAATTACATATGAATCTGATGTGGACTAACCTCATTCTCATCATTGCCATAAGCTGCAGCTTCTGCCAAAGCAATAAACAAGAAAATTATTAGCAACCTATAAGATCTCAAACCTAGGGACCAAGACTTGAGCAGGGTTACAGAGGCATACACTGAGGATGTTTTTGTCAATAAGTGGGATCCCAATTCTTTCAAAATGTACACGGTGGAGTCAAAATAAGAGGGAATTCATACAAATAAAACTGTACATTGTGCTTCTACATTTATGTTTGACCATTCTAGCGCTAGCATTAGCAACCATCCTCAAGTAAGGATTTGGTGCAAGCTCCCAGAATTATACAAGATGTTACTGGGAAGATTAGTACAGTAACGTCGTTAGTTTTAATAAATTACAAGAAGGACGATGCAATCTTTTCACACAATTATAAGCTATAAGCCATTGTATTTGACATGTAAAATGGGGAAGCAGTAGATGGCCCTTTGATCATGTCCTGCTCAGATTCAATGATCTAATTCAATACCAAGAGAGTCTAGAAATTAAGCTAAGCTAGTTGACACCTTGTAGATTATAAGGTGATTCCTTTGTTACCAAGTTGTGCATCCAAAATAGATGTTTGGTCTATAAAGGTTTTTCCACCTCCACTGACCAGCAAAAAGAGGAGACAACATATATATATATATATATTCTCTGATATTAGACAATTCACAAGTTCTAACATTTGCAGAATTAGATAATGTACGATCCTAGGCTAATTTAATTACCACATGTAGCAAGTGTATGAAGAAGCATAATTCGTCTTAATTTCTCCGAGTAAGCATAATAGACAAGAACTTTGTCAATTTTAAGGAATATTAATAATCATCCCAAATGAAACTTGTCTTACTAAATGGAAAAGAAAGAAGGGGCAAACCTACCTGCAATAAGAGATTCCACAGAAGTAGCGGGCGACGATTGGTGGTTCTGAGTTTGATCTACTGCCGCCACTTCGCTCTGAGCTTGACCCATCTTTCTTTTTCTTTTTTCTAATTCTGTAAATGAAAGCAATTAATGTTGACATAGAAGACAAATTGATTGACTTGGGCTTAGATAAGCTAGGCCCACCTCTCTCTGTAGCCCATCCTTATTATTATTTTTAAAAAACAGTGTACGGACATATTATGAAGTTAGGTCCTATTTCTAATAAAAATTCATTTATAGCTAACAAAAAGGTTATTAGGCACCTGAAATTTTATTAGTCTTTTCCTCTGTAGGAGAAATTCCCTCGAGAAGTCTTGTCTCTATCGTCTCTAGCTGGAGCATCTGGATTTAGTTCTCTCCATTTCTCCTATCTTTTGTCTCTCCTCTCTTCTTTTACATACCTCTAACCCTCTCTACATTTCTGAAATCCCCTGTGTCTCTATATCTTTTCAAAACCTCTACCCTTTGTTTAATCAATCTGTACATTCTAGTGTTAACCTTGTATAATACTATAGAAAGTGAGAGCTTGGACATGGCAACTTTTAACGGTATAGATGGTGTTCTATGTGAAGGACCAAGCCTTGCATTAACTGATCATGATGTGAAAATGGAAGACAATAAGTTTAAGGCGGTTGGGAGAGTAATTACTGATAGGAATATCACCATGAATACGGTGAAGGACAGTCTTAAAACCTCCTGGGGCCCACAGGTTTCATTTACCATAAACAAAGAAAAGCATAGTGTTTACATCTTCATTTTCAAGAAGGAAGAGGAGCTGAGTACTGTGCTACGAGAGGGTCCTTGGTCCACAGCGAATGCTCATATTGTGCTAAAAGAGTGGCCGCCAGACGAAGTGTAGCAGAATATAGATCTGGATACCACATTCTTTTGGGTTCAGCTTGTAGGGCTACCTCCTAGACAACTGAACGTGGTGAATCCCGAAAGTATTGCAGCCCTACTCAATGGGTTTGGAGGATGTTGATAAGGATGAGTGTGCTAACCAGAATGGTCTTTTCTACGAATCAAAGCAAGAATACATGTGGAGAAGCCTCTTCTGGTGGGTTTTAACAACAAAAGGCAAGAAAAACCTAAAAGCTGGTTTAGCTTTAGGTATGAAAGATTACCCGATTATTGTTTCTGTTGTGGGAAGCTAGGGCACCTAGTTAGAGGATGTAAGGAAGTAAGTACAATGCCCTGGTTATGATTTTGACGAATTCCAATCTTTTAATGACTCCTCTTGAACCAACTGTTTCTCCATCTCCTTGGGAGTTTAGAGGCCTGGCCATCAAGTCTCCCAAAGAGCAAGATACAGGTCCTGTAACAGATGAGTGGTCCAAAAAGGTTCTGACTTCTCCTACGGGCAGCTTGACACGTTTCAAAGGCGGCTCATTATCCTCTACAACTCCCATGAAATGTACAAGTCAGCCCATATATACTCTACAAGAGAAGTGCGAATCACGTATGAGAGGGAAAAAAATCATGATCCTAGAAGCATCCTGGAGAAAAGGAAAAAAAAAAAAAAAGAAGAAATGGAAATATATACAATGACAGCCAGAGGGAATAGATTCACAAGATAGAGATAAGTAAGAAACCAAGCAGCGAAAACATGAAATTTAAAAGGCCTAAAAATGGATTAAAGAACAATGTGTATTCCAAAAAGGAATGGTCATGAACAATAAACTAGTAGCATGACCAAATAAAGAATAGAGCAGTAGAAGAAATCAGCATCAGCATTTAAAGGAACATTCTAAAAAGAAGTTGAAAAGTCAAGAAATGGATACCAGCATCAGCAATTAAGAGAACATTGTGAAAAGAAGAAGTTGGAAAGATCAAGAAACTGATAGGGGCATCAGAAATAAAGAGAAGGTTCCAAAAAGAAGTAGGAGAAAAATGAAGAAGTAGATAGCAGCATCAGAAAATCTAACCAGTAAAATCAATTAATTTCAGACTATCTAATTGTGAAAACTTGGGTGGTAAAGAATAAGGTGAATTAAGGAAATGATTTAAAAAAAAATTGACAAAAAAAAGTAAAAAATAAAAATAAAAAGAAGTAAAAATAGAGGGAAAGAAAATAGTTGATGCAGTAATGGATTGAGAAGTAAAAGAAGAAGCAAAACAATTGGGTAGTTATTAGGTAACAAAAGATTGATTCGATGGATAATCGTAATAGGAAAGTTGAATCGTTTCAAAGTAAAGTAAAGTAAAGAAGCAGTGAATGAATGATTGATAGTTATTAAATAATAAATAAAAAAAAAGAAAAAAAAAAAGAATTGATCAAAAAGAACAAAAATCTATGCACATGAAAGAAAGATTGGTAACTGAAAATAAAATAGAAGAGAAAAGAAAGGGAGAGGAAATGTTACCAGATAGCATTACCCAGAGATAGAGAGAGAGACAGAGAGAAGCCCCAAATAGGGAAATAGAAATCCAATGAGAGAAATGGGGGATTCTTGTTTCCTTATAGTTTTTGCAATTGATAATATAATATCTGGTTTTCTTCTCATATCATATCATTTTTAATTTATATACAAACGGGGAACGGTGGCACTTTCTCCATCTGCCCTTCATCATTTCCCGAAATTACACCTGACATCCCTCTCTTTCTTCTTCTTCTTCTGCTTGGCTTTGCTATTTTTTTCTCCAAATATACCCTTCCGTGATGATGATTATGAAAGTTTGCTCTTCTTTTGGCAATGGATAGGGGGATAATAATAATAATAGTGTGCTATGCTGGAACCAAATACTAATTAGTTTGTCACCACCGAGTCTTATATTAACGAGTTTTGTGATTTTTCCCGAGTTAATTTGCTTGCGTGAATTAATAATAAATCAATTCCGGGGCGGCACTTTGGAATTGTATTGGGTTGGCGTAGTCTCAAAGTATACACAAACTGCAATAAGTTCCCTTTTATAAATCACACCTAACTACTAATAATAGTTGAAAATTATTGCAATCCTTGAACACACAATGCCTATGCCTTGATTTGATTGTGTTCAAATCCAACCACACAATGCCAATGCCTTCATTCGATTGTGTTCAAATCCAAGCAAACATTACTACAATAATCCCAATCGAACTGCCTCTTCTTTCTCAAATCTTCCATGATCAAAAGCATTGCTCCTGTTCTATTGCCCCCCTCGATCTGTCCTTGGACATCAAACTAACTGGTATTAACTATTAAGTAGCCATTTCTGGCTATGCTTCAAGCTAAACAATATTACGCATCAACTTCTCAAGCTAAACATGTCTGCTATCAGCATTCTGTCGCCTAAGTAAGCAGTCTGCATTTCTAGCTACTCTGGACAAAATTATTAAAAGCGTTTACAATGTTCTGTAAATCACTCCTGTTACAACTTCTGGTATTCAAAAACAAAAATCCCTTCTGATTCTCTCTTCAATTCTCTGCACCAAGACCTCCATTATATAAATTCAAGGAGCAGTAGATGAGTGCTCATCTGAATCTGAACCATCAACCATCTTCTCAAGTGAACCCATATCACCAGCTTCAGAAAGAGTGTGCAGCCGAAGTTTGTCAGCATCTTCACTGTTTGGGGGGAAGAAGATGAGAAAGGCAATAAATGATAGTGAACAAAATGCTTCAGTAAACCAATTTTCATCAATTTCAATTCCTTTCATTATCCAGAACCAAATGCATAAACAACATACTCTGTAGCCCCAAATATCTCCTTGACAACCAAGGAGCTATCCCTCGAACAGAACTCTGGCAGCTGGCCAAAATTGTAAAACAAATATCAATATACCGTACAAGAATGGAAGAACTGACAAGCACCGAGCTCAACAGCCCAAAGTAACAAATGAAATCAATTTACAAACAGATTCTACATATCGTGGTAATAAATGCAGCTATTTCAACCCCCAATAAAACACTGGAACACCAAATGTTAGGCATGAATCACATGATATTATCAACTTAAGATGTAAGATAATCTGAGGTCCATCTCTCAGTCCATCCATGTTCAAATTCAGCTCTGTTTGGAATCCGTGAAGAAATTTTGTATTACACTCATGAGTTATACGTACATTTATTTAATGTACAGCAAAGTAATAGTATTCGAGATATCATGCTAATAAATGCAGCAACCCCCAAGAAAAGATCGGAATACGCCATGTTAGACATGAATCACAAAATATTATCAAATTAAGATCTAAGATAATTTGAGGTCAATAAGTTAGAAACAACATCCATCTCTTGGTTAAAACCCAGCCATGTCTACACTCATATCTGTTTAGAATCCATGAAGCAATTTTGTACAGGTTCATGACTTATAGAGATAATGTACAGCAAAGCAATAGTATTCTAGACAGATGGGCAGTCTCAGTTATTGTTCTTGCAGCAATTTCTGTTTGTTGTTAACCAGTTGTTCTTCTTTGGCTTTATCAAAAAAAAAAAAAAAAAAAAGAACAACATCCATCTCTGAATTCCTAGTAGATATCAATTATTGACCACCAGTATAAGGTCTTACACTATTGGAAAAGAGTACATTAACTAAATTATTCTCGTTCTTAAAAGTTTCACGATCCAGCAGACCTGAAATTTTGGACTATATGTATGCAAATCAAGAAAATCCGAAACAAAAACATGAGCCAGCAAAAGATTATCAATTTCATTGTTCAGTCATTTACCTCAGACAAATAATACACCTTGCCGAAAAGGGTCTGCACAGCAAGCTTTCTCTTAAATCCTTTTTCAGTATACCCAGCCATTTCCATGACTACAGGACCTGGGCAACAACAAGAAGTCACAATTTGATATCACAACTGATACTGTTATATTGTAATTTGTCCTTCATATGGTTTTGTCATCGTAATAGAGCAGTAATATCCTGAACAAATTGAAAAAGACCATAATCAATCCAGCGGCTACTATCCCCCCAAACTAATCCTCTCCATCCCCAAATTGCAAAATCACTTGGAAACACTATTGAAGACAAACAACAAAGCAAGGAGAACTCTCAGCTGCTATAGATGTCTCTTTTATAATTCTTTGAACATTCATGTAGACCCAATATTTATTAAAATGTCACCCAACTTTATCAACCTTCAGCTTACTAACCATCCAAAAGACAAAAGTTCTTGAAGATTTCTAAATATGCGAGAGATAGGGTAGAAAAACTGATCAGTAATATCACAATGATGACTTCAGACGTGTCCTATACAGCTTATTGAGAATGTACATGTATCACAAGAGCAAGCTAGAGACATATAGGTGAAAGGTTTCTTCGAACGTTCTTTCATATCTTTTTGTACTAAGCACTAATGCTAGTAAACAGGACCAACTTGACAGAAGGTTGTCTGTGAATCATGATCCTATCTACTTAAAAATATGGTATACTGAGGAAATCGAGAACTTTTTACCTTTTCCTTGACAATCCGCCTTGAAATGTCATTCAAGATTTCAGCAACCCGGGAGTCCTCCAACAATGATGCTTTCCTAAGCTGGATTAAGTTGGCAACCAGATCTGGATTAAAGGGTTTTTCATTCAAAGCATAACGAATGTACTTGCGGAAAATATCCTCCATGCTAAAACCTGTCTGGATAGGAATTAGAAGTTGCCATCAAAACCCAATGGTTGTTCCTGGAAAATAAACTAACTAATTCTTCCATGTATATATGAAACCAGGGCGAATAACAAGATGACGATGACAGAGTCCATTTGCTTTGAGTCACTCAATTAAGTAAGCAACTTAGTTGAAAGATGAAGAAAAGAAAAATTAATTCATGAGAAATAATTGAAAGGAACGGACAGAAATTAAGAATTATAACAATTGAATATAAGGTTGAGAATGTTGGGATTTTATTTAGTAAGTAAACAAATACAGTTAGCGGCCCATTTGAATTTAAATTCAAACCCACATTTCCCTAAAGAAGTGGAAACAGTTTTGTGGAGCATAGTCATAATCACCATCATCATCATCTCCATCACCTTCAATGAAAGGTGGTCGTGCAAAATAACATCCACCATCGTTGCAGCAAGAGACGGTAATGGCTTTAGATATGGAGAACAAAGACATTATCAAAGTGTATATTTTGGAGGAAAAGAAGTGGAGTTCGGTTACTGGTTAGGGTGGTCTTGTATGAAAGAGAAAAGAGATGTGGGGGTGATTATATAGGAGGACAAGGAGGTAAAGAGTATGGTTTCATATAGCACAGCATAAGCACATCGACTTTAAGGATTTAGCAATTAGAGAACATGTTAAGTCTAACAAGGTGAGTATTGAGAACATAAGTACTAGATTGATGATTGTAGATTCTTTGACGAAAGGATTGGCACCCAAGGCTAATACAGAGCGTGGTCGAATGTATTGGACTCCGGCTCTATTTTGTAAATTCCTCGTAATGGAGATACATTTGGTGTTTGTATAATACTTTGGTCGATATGAAAACTCCAATTAATTCATTGTCTTCTTGATTTGAGATTGTATGCATAAATATTAAAAGGAGACAAATACATGTTTAAATATGAAGTTGACCTGGAATAAGCATGAGGAAGCTTATTCATAAAGGTATGTCTCATATATTGTTCTCATTTAACGCAGAAGATTACACTATAATACATAGAAGGTAATACTCGCTGTCAGAAGACTTGCCGCTATGATCCATGTAATTTAAACTACTTGAGTGTAAGGATTTAGGGAATTTTCTTCACGTATTAAATTTATTAATACATATTAAGTCATGTATGGCCAAGTGGGAGAATATTGGAATTTTTATTCATTTTAATAAATAAATAAATAAATACAATTTGTGGCCCATCTAAATTTAAGTTCAAACCTACTTTGTCCTAAAGAAGTGAGAACAGTTCGTTTGGAAGTTAATTAACTCCCCATATCTTATTAGAAGTCGTTTTTTATGGACAGGCATCAAGAAAAAATTTAACACAAAAAAAAGGTCACTAATCTTCAAGAGTCTGTGAATTTCCACGGGCATAAAGTCTTGGAAAGGCTAGCGACTATGTCTAATCTTCTAGCATTTTATTAGCTCTCTAATTTCAGAATTTGATTGCTACGGCTGAAGGTATGTTCTTGGACTTCCGCTTTTATTGTTTTATGATTCTAAAATCTCTAACAGAGAAGAGTATGTGTAATGTTAAGGCTCACCTTTTTCTCCAATTCCTTGAGGGCAGAATGGTGCAATGCATCTCCTCCTTGGTGAAAGAGCTCGTCAATGGATTTGCAGAGCATAGCATTTTTATTGACCTGAAGAGTATGGAAATTCAGAAGCTCCTTCAAATAAAGGATAGATATGAATTACAGAGAAAAGAAAAAAAGAGAACATAAAAATAATAAAACAGACCAGTCTCTTGCGCTTGTCTCTTGGAGAAGAATACTTTTTAACAGTCTTAACAAAGGCAATAACAAAGGTAATACCAAGATAACCTAAAGGAAGAGCAAGAATCCAAGGCAAGGAGCTCTGGCCAACTCTGGGACCAGGAATCGCTTGAGTGACTGACCCAGTGAACTCCACTAGGTCCAACGCTTTCTCTTGAATCCATCCCAATTCCTCCTCCACCTCTTCTTCTTCTTCTTCTTCCACTATTTTCTTTTCTTTATCGCTTGATTTCTCGCCGGAGCTAGAATTGCTCTTAACAGCGGCAACATGAATCCGTCTCCCTCTTTGTTTGTACAAAAGGAAAAAATTTCGGGATGAAATGGGCGTGGGCATAAAAGGAAAGGGTACTTTGGGATATTGGGATTGGACAAGTAGGTGAGATGGTGAAGAAGCAGCTGCAGTGAAAGACATGGCCATTCGGCTTACTGGAGAGATAGTTGCTGCGTTTTTTTCGTAAATGTATTAAGCTGCTGAGGTTTTGGGTGTTCCTTTTCCCTCCCACATGAGTCTTATTATTATTATTATTATTATATAAAATAATTTGGTAAATAAAATGATAGTGAACTATAGAGTTAAATTGCAAATTTTAATTCTAAATATACAAATTTTTATTCGAATAAAATTTATAAGATAGATTGTTATAGCACCTCACCACCTGCATCTCTTTGATTGATATTCCTTTCATACTCAAAACTTAAATCTCCTAAATTATGTTCTCTTACTCAAACAACCCTTCTCTTCAACAAATGAGAAGGACAATCATAAACAGTCCATTAAGCATACCTTCTCTTCACCAATACTTTTGAGGAAACAAAGGAAAGCGTCTGAAAACTCGATCCCACATGAGTCTTTATGCAAGTCAACAATGCTTGGGCATTCTAATGCTTTTTGTGCCTCCTCGCCGAGAGACTAAAACAGTACATTGTGCTTCTACATTTATGTTTTAATATGCTAGCGCTAGCATTAGCAACCATCCTCAAGTAAAGATTTGGTGCAAGCTCCCAGAATTATACAAGATATTACTGGGAAGATTAGTACAGTAACTTCGTTAGTTTTAATAAATTACAAGAAGGACGATGCAATCTTTTCACACAATTATAAGCTATAAGCCATTGTATTTGACATGTAAAATGGGGAAGCAGTAGATGGCCCTTTGATCATGTCCTGCTCAGATTCAATGATCTAATTCAATACCAAGAGAGTCTAGAAATTAAGCTAAGCTAGTTGACACATTGTAGATTATAAGGTGATTCCTTTGTTACCAAGTTGTGCATCCAAAATAGATGTTTGGTCTATAAAGGTTTTTGACATCTAAAGATTTGGTTTTCCTTTCAGAAACCAAAAATAGAATTAATGTGCTTGAAGTTTAAAGAAGAAGGTTAGGTTTTATGAATACTTTCTATGTTGAGCCTAGGGGTTTTAGGGGAGGGTTGGCCTTGTGGTGGGGAGCAGATATTATGGTAGAGGTGTTGGATAGTTGTCGTCATTTCATATACACGAAAATGTACGATGATAGAGGGTACTTGGTTGGTAACGTTTTTGTTTAGGGATTCAGATATGAGATTCAAGAATTCTATATGGGATGAGATTGGTCAGTTAAAGCCTCAGGATGATGGCCCATGGTTATGTGCATGTGACTTTAATATGGTGTCCTCTTTGACTGACAAGATTGGAGGGATCCCGATTTACAACCGTTTATTTCACTAGTACCATGATTTTATGGATGGTAATCTATTAATGGAGGTTGCTTTCAAGGGACTGTCTCTAACTTGGTCTAATAATAGGGTGGGTAGTGAGGCTGTGGATGCATGTTTAAATAAAGTGTTGGTGAACCCTAAGTGGAAGCATCTATTTAATAAAGCTTTAGTCATACATGAGGCACTCATCGGGTCAAATCATCAGCCCTTGATTCTAGACTTTTACGTACAAGCCAAGAGGTATAGATGAGTTTTTCGTTTCGAGGGTAAGTGGTTGCTCAATCCTGATTGTAGTGATTTGATTGTCGGATCTTAGAAAAAGGAAGATCATGGGTCTCAGGTCTTTAGAACCTATAGGAAATTACAAGCTTGCAAAAAGGCATTGATGAGTTGGGATAGAACGGTCTTTCAAAAAAATTTACAACCGAACTGATTAGTGAAATTGAGAGGATTGGAGCAATGCCTTAGACTGATCTAAGTCATAGTCAAGAAGCCGATTTGGTTAAAAGGCTGGATGAGGTCTGGAAGGTTAAGGAAATCCACTAGCTTTTACGATCCCCATTAAATGGCTGAAGGAATGAGATAAGAATTCCAAGTTTTTCCATCCCTTTATAATAAGTAGAAGCCAAAGGAATCAGATTGTCCGACTTAAGAATGATGAAAGGAGTTGGTTGGAGAATGAAAGAGATATGAGGGCCATATACTGGATTTCTATAATAAACTGTATGCCTCCGAGCTGCGGATAGAGGAGGATCAAGTGGCGGAGATGGTGAAACCTGTGGTGATTGAGGAAATTAATTTCACTCTTATAAAACTAGTGCTAGATTATGAAATTAATTTTTAAGCTGGATGGGCTTAATGCCCCGGGCCCGGATGGGTTCTCTTGGGTATTCTTTCAATCCCAATGGGCGGTAGTGGGGAACCAAGCATGCAGAGCAGTTAAGCAGTTCTTTGAGTCGGGTTTAATGCTAAAAGAGCTTAATTATACCTTTATAACCCTCAAACCAAAAGTCCCTCACCCTATTAAAGTTACCTAATTCAGACCCATAAGCCTCACTAATTTCTTATATAAAGTAATTAGCAAGATTCTAGTAAACAAGTTGAAGCCCATAATGAATGACATCATTTCTCCAAATCGGAATGCTTTTGTGCCTAATCGAGTTATTCAAGATAATCTAATCCTAGCACATGAAGCTTTCCACTACCTAAATTCGAGACGTAAGGGAAACAATCACTATATGGTGATTAAGCTAAATCTCTATAAGGCATATGATCAGATACATTGGTCCTTTCTAGAAATAGTTTTGAGAAGAATGGGATTTCATGAATGAGTGGTGAAGAGGATTATGGAGTGTATAACAATGTCAGTTACTCAATGTTGATTAATGGGATGCCATCTACCTCGTTTTCCCCTTCGCAGGAAGTGCATCAAGGTGACCTGTTGTCGCCTTACTTGTTTCTATGTGTGTCTGAAGCATTGACTAGTCTACTAGAGAGTGCATTGATGAACAAAACTTTGAATGGTTTGAAGCTTAATCAGTATTGCCCTCTTATTTTTAGCACTTTATTTTCAAACGATACCCTATTGTATATGAAGGCCTCAATGCAAGAGACTGACTGTTTTAAACAAGTGCTTCAACAGTTTAGCGAAGCATTGAGGCTTAATATTAATTTTCAGAAGTCTCATGTGATGTCAGTAAAGGTATGTCGAAAATGCAAAAAATGGATATTTTGAGAGTTCTCAGTATGCAGGAAATGAGCACAAATGATTCTTACTTGGGAGCCCTGGTACTCTGGGGAAAATCAAAAGGGCAAACGCTTAGATTTATAGAAGAGAGGGTTATTAAAAAGACCTAAGGGTGGCAACAAAAAAAATTTGTCCCAAGCAGGAAGAGAAATTTTGATCAAATTCACAGCGATTCCTGGTAATATAATGGGGTATTTCAAACTTCCAAAGTTCTTTTTATCAAAAACTCAAATGTATTCTAGCTTGATTTTGGTGGGATGGTCCTAATTTGGACAGGAAAATTCATTGGAAGAGTTGGGGTAAGATGACTCTACTGAAAGAATTTGGTAATATGGGTTTTAAAGATTTTGAGAATTTCAACAAAGCTTGTTTAGCCAAACAATGCTGGCGACTGCTCTATAATAAAGATAAACCTTGGGCATAGTGCTAAAGTGCCTATATTTCCCTCATGGAGAATTTTTGAATCCTGAGTCTAGGAGAAATCAATCATGGATTTGGACTAGTATGTTGGAGGGAATGAAGCTATTGAAAGAGGGTCTAAGGGTAAATATAGGTGATGGAAAGAGTACATGTATCTGGGGAGAGAATTGGATCCTTTCTTTGGATAATTTCAGTCTTTTGGATTAAGAGGACCTAAGGATGACACTTACAAGGTGGCTGACCTGATGAGAAATGATGGCCAATACTGGAATGAGAGAAAGGTTCAGAGCATATGCAGCCCTAACGATGCTCGAGCAATTCTTAAGATTCCTATAACAAGAAAGAGGAGACCTAATCAATGGGTATGGCACTTCACACCTAATGGAGTGTGTATAATGAAAGGAGAAGCCGAGAGGGTTCACAGAAACTCATCTTCTATGGTGCAACCTAAGATCTGGAAATACATTAGGAGTTCTAAGTCCCCGCCCAAGATAGTAAACTTTATTTGGAGAGTAATGGTTAATGCCTTACCTATTAAGGATAACATGTACAAGAAAAAACTTGGCCAAGACCCATTTGCATTCTTCTATCTGCATGCAAAAGCTACGTGGTTCTTAAGTCATTGGGGCTATCAATCCTTAAAAATGGGATTTACAACTTTTGGTGATTGGTGGAGTGCGGTGAATGAGGGACTTGGGAGAAGTGACTCTAGGGTAACTACATCACAGATTGCTATCACATGTTGGAACATTTGGAAGGTCAGGAATTGTGCAGTCTTTGAAAAGAAAGAACTTAAGCCTCAGTCCACCGTTGCCCTTATTAGAAAGGATATTAAAACTTTAGATGAGGTAATACGCCCTCAACAGGAAGACCAGAGCCTTGAAACGCGTTCCTTAACTCAATCTAACAACGTATAAGTTCCCACTCTAGTGGGTTTCCACAAGTGCAACTCAAATATGGCTTGAAAGGAATGGGAGGATTTTGCGTGAGGAGCAATTATTTTCGTAATGAGAAGGGTCTGATAGTAGATGGTCATTCTTTTAGATTCAGGACTGGAAAGGTAGTGGTTGAGGAAGCTTATGTTCTAAGGGAAGCTATCTCACTAGCATCAAACATTAGTGTGAGGAAGGTTTTATTTAAAACAGACGCTAAATGAGTGATAAATGCCATGTACAAAAGTTCTAGAGATTATGAATGGGAATTGAACCCCATTATTTATGATATAAAATTTTTGTTAAGTGATTTTGAGGAAGCTTCGTTTAGATATATTAGCAAAAAAGCTAATCTTGTTACTGATTGGATAGGCAAAAACTGTAAGTTGTTTTTAGGTCCAATTATTGGATCTCTAATCCTCC
>NC_063263.1:28726770-28815829 GCF_019578655.1 Ricinus communis | reverse complement strand
GCAGTTCCGGAAGGAGACCAGAGCACAACTCCAGGGCTTTAACGAACTACTACAGAGCTCTTGTGAGGCCTCGAGACAGTTACACACTGATCGGCGGCGCCAACTCTACGGATATGATTCCGTAGTGGATGATGGAGTGCAACGATTCTTTGATGACCTAGGTGATATTAAGCTGGACCTCAGTGATTGTTTCCTAGATGCGATACAATCACAGCGCTTGCCAAGGATGTGTCGGTGCCTCCACCAGCCTCACCTTCCATTCAAGATCCCCCTACCGCCTATTAGCATAGCCCCCGCTAAGGACGCACCAATTTTCACTCCACCAGCCGCGGCGGATGATCAGGGCAGTCTTTGTTAGATTTTATTTCATTTTCTATTTTTCTTTATTTTATTCTCCAAACATGTTATGTACTTAATTAATATTTATTTTGCTTTCCTTATTTGTACGCCTCATGTGGCGTACCCACTATGTTTTACACTAAGGACAATGTGTTCTTCAAGTGTGGGGTGGGTAAACCATATGTTCCTTTTTCTATGTTATGATGTTCTTTTAGCTGTATCTGAAATTGCTATCGCTTATTATGTTTATTATTAGGATGTTAGTATACTATGTCTTTATGCACTTAAGTATGCTATTTTTGAGCTGATTGACAATTTGATTTATATAATCTGAGTCACTTTTCTTTGTTGTTCATTATCCTTAGAAAACAATTAATGGTGTTTAATACATCAACTTTGCCGGGTTAAACCGGTGGTACTTAATTATTTCTCGAGTCATCGAATTTTAACTTAGAAGGTTGATTATATCATATGCATGTGTTTCTTAAGTGATGATTCAATTAAGGATGTTGAGAACCAATTGCAACTAATGCCACACTTCAAGTGTGAGATTTTGAGCCAGTTGAGCATTCACTACACATTCTTTTTATATTTTCTTGTTTGAGTGTGCATTGTACTTGGCTTTACTTCTAGAACTTGCTCTGTAATGCTTGTTGAGGTTACATGAATTTATAAATACCATGAGATGATTTGGATAACTTAAGATTCACCACATTGGGCCAAAAGCCTACCCTTTGTGTTTCCATTAGTTAGCCTTGGTTGAGCCTTTACCCTTTTCTTCATTTTACACCATTTCACACTTTACACCTTAGCCTTTTCATTTTATCTTTCTTTTACCTTTATGCTGGAATTTTTGTGATTTGCTCTCTCTTATTTGGGATTGAAATACCATTTGCTAGGTTGGTGAATTCAGTAAATCCTTTTGATATTTTAGATGCTCCTTTCAATCCAAACTATATTTTTGCTCTTTACTTTATTCAGTTGTATGCAGCAGTCCTCTTATAAGCTGCTAGTTTAGTTTTCATTAAAAAAAATAACAAACAACAAAATTCTTTAGTTCTTATTCTCTTTATTGGATTGATAGTATTTTCGAGCATTATTCTACAAATTGAGGATTTAGTGAATACATTTTGTATTTTTGGGCATTTAATCCTTTGAGCATAAATTATTTATTGCAAGAATTTCTAGCATTTTCACACTTCTTTCCCAAATCTCCATACCTTTACCTTACAACCCTAGTAAAGATCCTTTGATTTTGGTATTCAATTATTCACAATAGCGAAGATAGGATTTATGAGCAAGCTTATGGTAAGCGGGTGTTGTGCATTTGCTTTGAGGGATTTGTTTCTCACCTTATACACATTTTGAGTGACTTGAGTGATCCTGTGAAGCATTGGTTCTTAATGTCTATCATTGAGTTGTTATTTGAATTATTCATACATTTGATATTATCTCCATTCTCTGCTAATAATTTGCAACTTGACTTATGATTGAGTTTCTTTTGAGATAGGTTGAATGCTATTTGTTGTGGTTTAGGGGCATGAACATTGAGGACTTGCTGAATGCAGTTTTATGAGTTGAGTTGTTAATTGCTTGAGGACAAGCAAATGCTTAAGTGTGGGGTGATTTGATATGCATAGTTTTACACATATTTGCTGGCATATAATTGTGCATTTTCTTAGCATTTATTGTGTTTTTATTCCAAGATCATCCGTGTTTTATGTCCCTTCATGTTCCGGGAGATGTTATAGTTCCATCATTAGTGCTTTAGCAAATTTAGATCAATTTCGGGCGAAAACAAACGGAATCAGAAGCTTTTGACCTTAGCTTAAGCACTTTGAAGCGACGCTCGAGGTACCACGCCTGTAGCACGAATACGCCCGCCGATCTGGCCCATTCTATCACTAGTCCAACACGGCCCGGAGACGGCCCGTGTTGAGGGATATGGGCTCGAACATGCCCGTATTTGCGTAATGTATAAAAGGAACGAGCCAAAAAGAGAAAAGGGAGTTCCATATCGATGATTTTGACTCTTCATCTTCCTTTGTAATTTTATTAGACGTGTTTCAGGCATTTCAGGCGGCTTCCAAGAGAATGATTCCACCTTGGAATGTCAGATTTGTGATTCTGGGTTTTGGATCAAAGATTGAAGAGGAGTTTTGGAGCAAATCAAGAAGCAATTCTAGATATCAACTGCAGTGTAGATCAAGACGTGGAACTATTCATTTAGTTCTAGGAAAAGGGTGTCTACGTTTCAATTTCTTTATTCTTTCATTGTAATTGAATTCCTATTTGTTTTAGACATGAACATGTGTAGCTAGATTGGTTGAACATATTGGGGTTCCTTGCTATGTTGGCTTTGTACTGAATTTTTGAGAATGATTGAGTTTCCTCTCTTGTATTCTTTTTGCAATTAATAATATAAATCGAGTTGTCATTACATTTTATTGATTACTATTCATAGAACTCTTTTAGCAATTGAGAAATTCTAATTGAGTTTGGAAATTTAATTGCAAGTATAGGTTAATTCTCACTTAGAGGTAAGATTAATTAATTTGTCAGATTAAAGAATTAACAAAGCTTAATAGAGCTAGATTAAAGCTTAAGGCTAACTTAAGAATCAATCATTAGAAAGAGATTCCAACTTTAGGTTCTTAGATTTAGGAATTCGATTGTCTCGAGAGGGAAAGCGAATTCAGTTTAGAATTCGTCCACGGGTAGCATGATCGGACTCAAAAATCTGTTGTCCTTTATTTGATTGCCAACTAGTCTAGGTCCTCTTTAGGTTTGCTTTCTTGTATGGATTATTCTCTTTGCTCATTCATTCTCGCATTTCACTTAGAATTTAGTTTTTAGTCATTAGTAAATCTAGAAATCTCCGTTATTAATTTTAGGCTAGATAATAAGGAATGAAGTAGTAACTCTAAGATTTCACTTTCCCAAGGGATACGATATTTTTAATACTTGCTGTTGTGCTAGCCTGCATCGATAGGTTCACTGCCTTAATTGTAGTTGCATAAGCATCACATCAATTTGTTGGACCAAGCCAAGAGGGAAATAATCCTTGCCACTAATGAAGCTGTAATTGGCTTAAGTGCTAGGCTTGACAAGGTGCAAGGTATGATGGAAATCAAAAGGTTGGACCCAACCTATGATTTTGATGAATTATTGTTGACTAGTGAGGACAAGCTGCCTACAAAGTTCAGGATGCTTGAGATGAACAAGTTCAATAGGACTGGTGATCCAAAGGTTCATCTAAAGCAATATGTAACTATCATGGGAACTACACAGTTGAACCTGACCTAAATTGTCAAGCTATTTGTATTGTCACTAGAAGGAATGATATGCATATTCTTATACATGTTTGCTTGCATATTATTGTTCACTTTCTTAGCATTTATTATGTTTTTATTCCAAGATCATCCGTGTTTTGTTTCCTTTCATATTCCAGGAGATTTTATAGGTCCATCATTAGTGTTTGAGCAAATTTAGATCAATTTCAGGCGAAAAAAGACGTAATCAAAAGCGTTTGACCTTGGGTTGACTTTAGGAAAGTCAATACAGCCCGTGTAGAAATTCCAAGGCTATGTAGCTTAAACACCTCACAACATGCCCGAGTAACACGCTTAGAGCACGGCTCTGTTTGACATCGCGTAACACGCCTTGCTCGATTCAATTCATTTTGTCATTTAGAGACCAACACGGCCCAGACATGGCCAGTGTTGAGGGACACGGGCTGAGAAACGCCTATATTTGCCCATAGTATAAAAGGAATGAGCCAAAAAGAGAAGAGGGAGTTCCAGATTGGCAATTTCGACTCTTCATCTTCCTTTGTAATTTTGCTAGACATGTTTCAAGCATTTCAGAGCGACTTCCAGGAGACTGATCCAACCTTCGAACATCAGATTCGTGATTCTAGGTTTTGGATTAAAGATTGAGGAGGAGTTTTGAGCAAATTAAGAAGTAATTCTAGAGATCAACGGTAGTGTAGATCAAGATTTGGAGTTGTTCATCCAATTCTAGGAAAACAATGTATATGTTTCAATTTCTTTATTCTTTCATTGTAATTGGATTCCTATTTGTTTTTAGACATAAACATGTGTAGCTAGATTAGTTGAACCTATTGGGGTTCCTTGCTATGTTGGCATTATATTGAATTGTTAAGATTGTTTGAGCTTCCTTTCTTGTATTCTTTTTCCAATTAATAATAAAAATCGAGTTGTCGTTACATTGATTGTATTGATTACTATTCATAGAACTCTTTTAGCAATTGAGAAATTCTAATTGAGTTTGGAAATATAATTGCAATAATAGGTTAATTTACAGTTAGAGGCTAGGTTAATTAATTTCCCGGATTAAGAATTAACAAAGCTTAATAGAGGTGGATTAAAGCTTAAGGCTAACTTAATAATCAATCATTATGGAAAGATTCCAACTTTAAGTTCTTAGGTTTAGGAATTCGATTGTCTTGAGAGGGAAACCGAATTCAGTTTAGAATCCGTCCATCGGTAGCATAATCGGACTCAATAATTTGTTATCCTTTGTTTAATTGCCAACTAGTCTAGGTCCTCTTTGTGTTTGCTTTCTTGTCTTGATATTTTTCTTTGCTCATTCATTCTCGCATTACACTTAGAATTTAGTTTTTAGTCATTAGTAAATCTAGAAATCTCCGGTATTAATTTTAGGCTAGATAATAAGGAATGAAGTAGTAACTTTAGGATTTCAATTTTCCAAGGGATATGATATTTTTAATACTTGCCATTGTGCTAGGCTGCATCGATAGGTTCACTGCCTTAGTTGTAGTTGCATAAGCATCGCATCAAGTTTTTAGCGCCGTTGCCGGGGAACTTTGTCTGAAAACTAGAGTGAAATTTGCTATTTGTTACTTTAGCCATTTTTTCTATTTTTTTCATTGCTTTATATTATTTTATTCATTATTTATTTGTTTGGTTTGTTGCTACCTTGTTCATTTCAGGTAGTTTATGACCAGGAGTTCCAATCCTGCACCAATAGACCCTCTGCCCGAACTAGAGCGATCCCTTAGACAGTTTAGGAAGCGATTAGACGTAGAGGAGGAGGAGCAGATTAAGAGTCCTGTCCATACACCAGTAGACATGAGAGACGACAACAACAACATCGCTGAAGCAAACAGGACGATGTATGAGTTTGCTAGACCTTCCTTGGAGGGGATGCACACTAGTATATTAAGGCCACCTGTTGCATCAAATAATTTTAAAATTAGGCCAAATGTCATTCATATGGTGCAGTAGAGTGTACAGTTTGGGGCCTTCCCCAGTGAAGATCCTAATGCCCACATCATGAATTTCTTAGAGATTTGTGATACCTTCAAGATAAATGGGACTACTGATGATGCCATTCGGGTTAGTCGTCTTTATTTTCCTCGAGGATAGAGCAAGAGATACCCTATCACCAACACTATCACCACCTGGAGTTTTTTGGCTGAGAAATTTCTTTATAAGTACTTTCTTCCTGCTAAGAAAGCAAAGATGCGTAATGATATTTTTTTCTTTTGTGCAGTTTGATGATGAGAGCATATATGATGCGTGGGAGAGGTACAAGGACTTGCTGAGATGTTTCCCACACCATGGTTTGCCATTATGGATGCTGGTGTAGACTTTTTAAAATGGCTTGAACTCAGCCACGAGGCAGATGGTAGATGCAGCTGCAGATGGGGCCATCAATAGTAAGACGCTAGAGCAGGCCCAGAACTTAATTGAGGAGATGGCCAGGAACACATATCAGTGGTAGTATTCTAGGAGTAGGACAGGGCGGCAAGGAGTGGTGAACCAGGTAGATTCTACATCAGCCTTGGCAGTTGAGGTGGAGCTTTTGGCCAAGAAGATCGACCAGCTCCAGATGCTAGTCCATGCAGCATAACTTGGCTGCGTGTTTTGTGGTGGCCCGCACTATAATGTAAACTGTAATGCAGGAAGTATGTTTGGTTCTTCTTCATCTTCTTCTACTTACCATGAACAGGTTGATTATATGGGAAATGCGCCTAGGCTGTAGAATAACCCGTACAACAACACATACAATCCAGGGTGGAGAAACCATCCCAACTTCGGGTGGAGAAATAACAATACCTAGGGTCCACCAGAATTTCAAAGGTTGCACTAGCAGCAGCCCCAACAGCATATTGTTCTCCTTCAACCCCCTCAAAACCAGGAGAAGAAGTCCAATTTAGAAGAGTTGATGATGAAGTTCTTATCCACTTCAGAGAACAGGTTTTAGCAAACGGACGCAGCTCTTAGAAATCAACAGCCTCCATACAGAACTTGGAAACTCAAATAAGGCAGATTTCTAAGATGTTGGCTGAGAGGCAGTCAAGGACTCTACCTAGTACTACAGGATCCAACCCGAGAGAGCATGTGAAAGCAATCACGTTGCGGTCAGGTAAGTATATTCCTAGTTTTTCTTCTAATTCTAATAATCATGCTAATGAGCAAGTAGATTCAAGCAGGAAAATTGAAGCTACCAACACGAAGGAACTAAAGAAGGAAGAGGCAAAGGAGATTCCACTGAGGGAATACCAGCCCAAAATTCCTTACCCTGCTAGGTTGAAGCAAGCGCAAGTGGAGCAGCAGTTTGGTAAATTTCTGGATATATTTAAACAACTGCATATAAACTTACCTTTTATTGCAGCTATTTCGCAGATGCCTAGGTATGCGAAGTTCTTAAAGGAGATTCTTGGCAATAAAAGGAAGTTTGAGGACTTGGCATGCGTGACACTAAACAAAGAGTTTTTGATAATTTTTCAGAACAAGTTACCGAAAAAACGACATATGATCCAGGTAGTGTTATTATTCCTTGTGTTATCAGTAACTTAACTATTAATGATGCTTTAGCTGATTTAGGAGCTAGCATTAATGTAATGTCATACACCTTGTTTACAAAGTTGGGGCTGGGAGAGACTAAACCCACTAGGATGAGCATATAGTTAGCTGATAGGTTTGTTAAGTATTCTTGGGGTATTGTAGAGAATGTGCTTGTAAAAGTAAATAAATTTATATTTCTTGTTGATTTTTTAATCTTAGACATGGACAGTAAGAGTAGTGTACCTTTGATTCTAGGTAGACCTTTCCTTACAACATCTAGGGCAATTATATATGTTTGTGATGGAAAGCTAAAACTTAGGGTAGGGGATGAGACTGTCACTTTTGACTTGAATAATTATATGAGACAGTCTTTTGATCATGATGATGTTGTATATGCTATTAATGTACTTGATGATGCTATTGAGACACAGTTGTAGGAAATATTAGTTGAAGACCCTCTATAAGTTACTTTACCAATGGGAGATGAGCATGAGCTGTCAAATGAGGAAGTGTTACAAATTTGAGTTTCATAGTAACGAGCCAAGCAACAATCGATAAGTTTGTTGTGATCAAGGTGGTGGTGTGCGGTCGAGGCTATCATTTGAGGAACCACCAGTCCTCAAGTTGAAAGAGCTCCCACAGTATCTCAACTATACATAAATGGATGAGGATAATAGGTTGCTTGTCATTCTAGCTGCTGACTTGACATCCAAGCTGAGGGAGATGACATTGCCCTTTCTAAGGCAGTAACAAAAAGCATTAGCTTGGAGGATTGCTGATATTCCAAGGATTAGCCGCACTTATTGCTCATCCAAGATTCTTATGGATGACATCAATAACCTAGCGATTGGACCGCAGCACAAGTTAAACGCGCACATGCAGTGAGTGGTCAACGAGTCCAGCTAAATAACTCGGGGGAAAAAGAAGCGCTTTTGGGAGGCACCCCAACTTTTATTTTATGTTTTTGACACTTTGATCTTTGGTGTTGGAACATCTTCTTAGTTTTAGTTCTTATATTTCATTTAATTTTCATTTTCAATTTATGTTATTTTTGTATTTTCCAATTTCAGCTCTTGCAGAGGACGTGTCGATTTTTACTCCACCAGGCTCTGCAGATGATTAGGTCAATCTTCCCTATATTTTCTTTCTTTTCCTACTTTTGTTTACTTTATTTTTCATACATGTCATATACTTGGATATTATTGAATTTGCTTTCCTTATTTGTACTTCCCATGCGGGATACCCATTTCGTTTTACACTAAGGACAGTGTGTCCTTCAAGTGTGGGGTGGTTAAACTGTATGTTCCTTTCTCTTTCCTGTGACTTTTGGATGTGTCTGAAATTACTATTGTTGATGTTGTATGTTGTTAGGATGCTAGGATAATATGTCTTTATGCACTTGAGTTATGCTATTTTTGAGCTGATTAACAATTTGATTTATAGAATTGTAGTTACTTTTCTTTGTTGTTCATTATCCTTGGATAACAATTAATGGTGTTTAATACATCAACTCTGCCAACTTAAATCAGTGTTATTTAATTGTTTCTCAAGTTGTCAAATTGTAACTTAGGATGTTGATTATGTCATATGCATGTGTTTCTTAAGTGATGATTCAATTAATGATATTGAGAACCAATTGCAACTAATGTCACACTTTAAATGTGAGATTTTGAGCCAATTGAGCATTCATTATACATATGCTCTTTATATTTCTTGTTTGAGTGTGCATTATACTTGGCTTTAGTTCTAGAACTTGCTCTGTAATGCTTGTTAAGGTTACATGAATTTGTGAATACCATGAGATGATTTGGGCAACTTAGGATTCACCACACTTGGCTAAAAGCCTAGCCTTTGTGTCTCCGTTAGTTAGCCATGGTTGAGCCTTTATCCTTTTCTTCATTTTACACCATTTCACACTTTACATCTTAGCCTTTTCATTTTGTCTTTCTTTTACCTTTATGCTGGAATTATTTGTGATTTGCTCACTCTTATTTAGGATTAAAATGCCATTTGCTATGTTGATAAGTTCACTTAGTTCTTTTTGATATTTAGATGCTCCTTTCACTCCAAATTGTATTTTTGCTCTTTACTTCATTCAGTTGTATGCAACAGTTATCTTTTAAGCTGCTAGTCCAGTTTTCCTTACAAAAAAAATCAATAACAATAACAAAATTCCTTATTTCTTTATCTCTTTATTGGATTGATAGTAATTTCGAGCGTTATTCTACAAATTGAGGATTTTAGTGAATATTTTTGGGTATTTAATCCTTTGAGCATACATTGTTGTTTATTGCAAGAATTTCTAGCATTTTCACACTTCTTTCCCAAATCTTCATACCTTTACCTTAGCCCCATTACAACCCTAGTAAAGACCTTTTGATTTTTGTATTCATTTGTTCGCAATAGCAAATATAGGATTTATGAGCAAGCTTATGATAAATGGGTTTTGTGCAATTGCTTTGAGGGATTTGTTTATAATCTTATACACACTTTGAGTGACTTAAGTGATATGTGAGGCATTGGTTTTTGATATTTATTATTGAGTTGTTGTTTAAGTTATTTATGCATTGATATTATCTCCATTCTCTGTTAATAATTTGCAACTTGACTCACGATTGAGTTTCTTTTGAGATGTGTTGAATGCTATTTATTGTGACATAGGGGGCATGAACTTTGAGAATTTGCTGACTGTAGTTGTGTGAGTTGAGTTGTTATTTGCTTGAGGACAAGCAAAAGCTTAAGTGTGGGGTGATTTGATATGCATAGTTTTATACATATTTGCTTGCATATTGTTGTGCACTTTCTTAGCATTTATTGTGTTTTTATTCCAAGATCACCCATGTTTTGTGTCCTTTTATATTCCAAGATAGTTTATAGGTCCATCATCAATGTTTAAGCAACTTTAGATCAATTTCAGGTGAAAATGGATGTAATCAGAAGCGTTTGACCTTGGGTTAACTTTTGGGAAATCAACATGGCCCGTGTTCGAGCCCGTGTAGAAATTCCAAAGGCATGTAGCTTAAGGACCTTGAAGTAACACGGTTCCTGAGGGTAACACGCCCCAGGCCAGAACACACCCTTGCTTGATTTAGTTCATTCTATCATTTGGAGACCAACACGGCCTGGACACAACCCATTTTGAGGGACATGGGCTGAGAACACGCTCGTATTTGCACATAGTATAAACAGAACGAGCTAAAAAGAGAAGAGGGAGTTCCAGATTGGTGATTTTAACTCTTCATCTTCCTTTGTAATTTTGCTAGACGTGTTTCAAGCATTTCAGGGCGGCTTCCAGAAGACTGATCCCACCTTGGAACGTCAGATTCGTGATTCTAGGTTTTTGATTGAAGATTGAGGAGGAGTTTAGCAAACCAAGAAGTAATTTTGGAGATCAACTGCAGTGTAGATCAAGACTTGGAGCTGTTCATCCAATTCTAGGAAAAGGGTGTATATCTTTCAATTTCTTTATTCTTTCATTGTAATTGAATTCCTATTTGTTTTTAGACATGAATATGTATAACTAGATTGGTTGAACCCATTGGGGTTCCTTGCTATGTTGGTAGTGTATTGAATTGTTAAGATTGTTTGAGCTTCCTTTCTTGTATTCTTTTTGCAATTAATAATATAAATCTAGTTGTAGTTACATTGATTGTATTTATTACTATTCATAGAACTCTTTTAGTAATTGAGAAATTCTAATTGAGTTTGGAAATTTAATTGCAAGAACAGGTTAATTTACATTTAGAGGTAAGGTTAATTAATTTGCCGGATTAAGAATGAACAAAGCTTAATAGAGGTTGATTAAAGCTTAAGGCTAACTTAATAATCAATTATTAAGAAGAGATTCCAACTTTAGGTTCTTAGGTTTAGGAATTTGGTTGTCTCGAGAGGGAAACCAAATTCAGTTTAAAAATCCGTCCACGTGTAGCATAATCGGACTCAACAATATGTTATTCTTCGTTTGATTGCCAACTAGTCTAGGTCCTCTTTGGGTTTGCATTCTTGTCTTGATATTTCTCTTTGCTCATTTATTCTCGTATTACACTTAGAATTTAGTTTTTAGTCATTAGTAAATCTAGAAATCTTTGTTATTAATTTTAGGCTAGATAACAAGGAACGAAGTAGTAACTCTAGGATTTCACTTTCCCGAGGGATATGATATTTTTAATACTTGTTGTGCTAGGCTGCATCGATAAATTCAGTGCCTTAGTTGTAGTTGCATAAGCATCGCATCAAGGACTTGCTGTGAACTAGTATCATGGTCTAAAAAAATCTGGCAAAGCTGAATGGTGCGATTTGTGTACTTCTTTTTATAAACAATATGATTATAATACTCTGTTGGAAGTCTGGATTAGAGATCTTAAGTCTACTAAGCATAAGCCGAATGAGTCCTCTTATTTCTTGACTAGGTGGAGAAATAAGGCTGGATTGATGAAGAATAAGCCTACTGAGAAGGACCAAGTTCGTATGGTAGTCCGAAATGTTCATCCTAGTTGGATCGAAAGGCATGGACTTGTATGATGATGGGCTTCAGGTCAAGGAGATTGAGAATGACAAAAGAAAGATTGTGAAAACTGACGGAAGGTAGAATTATCAGGTTGGAGGGAACAGAACTGTGGATGTGAATGTTGTCCAGCAACCAAGGAAGTTCTCTAACTTCAGGCAACCTCTTTTAAATATTTTGGAGAGGTTAGTACATAATGGCATGCTTTAACCAACTGCTCTAAAAAACCCACCAAACCCAAATGCACCGGGCTACAAACCCAACATATATTGCAAATTCCACCAAGCACCTGGCCACCACACAAACAACTGCATCCAGCTAAAATATGAAATTCAAGACCTAGACCAGTCCAGTACTAGAAGAAACCCCCTAGCAAACTATAACAACACACACCACCACCAAAGCAAGCGTCTATGATCTCCCCTGACTTAAATAAATAGGAGGTTATGAAATCTTTCATAGACATACCCCAACCTGAGCTAGAAGCAGTGAAGAGGAGGTTATGAACTCTTTCATAGACACACCCCAACCTGAGCCAAAATGAGAAACCAAACCATATAGTACCTTTACCAAGCTGGGAGCACCACTATCTGTGGTGTTCCATCACTTAAAATGGAGTGGGAAACTCAAACTCCAATTATCAAGGAACTATCCTAAACCTCATAGTAGCCAGTATTATGAGTATTACCAAGCTTTCGGGCATGTGACGAACTAGTGCAACCGTCTCAAGCATGAGGTTCAGGACCCGATTGACTATGGGGAATGACAAGTTGAGAAATTTCCTCGATATGAATATGAAGACCTGTTGGGATACCCTTCAAGCAAATCTGATTTCAAGGTCCGCTATTCAAAGCCTCCTTCAGCTGACATCCAAATTGAGGACATTGTGCAAAGTGGCTATGAATTAGAGGATAAAGTAGCCTATTAGCCTTGTCTTATGGAGGTTTGAAAGTAAGAAGAAAAGAAGTTGGTCCTAGCTATAGACATCTAGTATAGTTCTAGAGATGAGTGTGAGGTTCAAGACGTCGGGGCAAAGGATATATGGGCAGATAACGACTCTAATAAAGAAGTCGAGTTAGTGGGTGAAGATATGGGGATTCAAGAATTGTAACAAGTTGAGAAAGTTCCTAAAGGATAATGGGTTACTTGTGTGGGCGGCATTTTCAGGCATGCACCCAAGAGGCTTTAGCCACTACAGCAGTGCAAGGCTTTTCAACCTAATTGGGAACTGATATGCATTGTTTTACACATGTTTATATGCCTAATTACTTCCATTTTTATGCATAGTTATCTTATTTTATGCTAGAATCACTTGTGTTTTGGTTCCTTTCATGTTTCAGGTGATCATTGATGGACATTATCAATAGTCGAGGGAGATACGTGCGAATACATACTAGAATCCATTAAAATTGAGCAAAGGCTAGCATTTCAAGATTGAGCATGGCCTGGATTCTCACCGTGCTGTACCATCGACAATTGACCCTCAAAAGTGACCTTTTGGCATAGTTTCTGAGGCCACCATAGTCTCCATCACGGCCCATGGTAGCTCAAAGACCCATGAGGGCACCTGCTAGGGAGAAGAGCTATTTTTAGGGACTGAAGGTCCAAAGACGGCCTGGACTCACCAGGTCGACCAAAGACGGGCTTGACCATACTGCCGGGACAATTATATAGGCAAAATCGATTTATTTTTGCTAGGGTTTGATTTTTTGACTAGAGATCTCATATACATGCGCGAGCCACCCTTTTTTAGACTTTGATATTTGATTTTGGGAGACTATTTCACATATTGAAGGATAGATTCTAGTGGTTTAAGCATCAAATTGAAGATCAAGAGTGGATTTGGAGGCATTCAAGAGGCAATTTGAGGTTCATTATTCATATTTGGAGATTTAGGATTGTTCATCTGACTTGAAGAAGAAGGGTGTGCATGTTTTCAATTTGCCTTTTGTATTTGTTCTTTACTTTGTGTTATTCGTTAACATGAGTAGCTAGAACTGTTGAACCCATTGGGGTTCCTTTGTTTGTTGGATTGTACTTAATGTTTATGAGATTTTGATTATCAATGCTTGTAGTCTTCTTGCTTTCATTATTAATAAGATATCGCATTATTCATGAGACATTGTGAATTGTGTTGTTCATATTGCTTTATGTAATTGAGAGATTCATTCGGTAATTGGAAATCTGAATAGCAAGAACTGGTTAATGATCACTTAGAGATAAGGGTAATTGACTAGCCGGATTAAGAATTAACAACTCTTAATAGCAGTGGATTAATGTTAAGGCTAACCTAAAATCAATCATTAGGAAGAGATTCCATTGTTTAGGTTCTTAGGTTTAGGAACTTGGTGTTCTCGAGAGGGAAATCGAATTCAATTTAGAATATGCTCATAGGTAATCACAATTGGTAATTAATATAATCTATGCCTTCACTAAAATCCAACCAGCTTAGATCCCCTTAGGTTTGCTTTCTCCCTTTGATTGTTTCACTAAATCTTTGCAAATTGTTTGACATTTAGCTAATCACTTAGCTTGCATCTAGTCATAGAATAGTAACTTCATCAATTTTGTTTAAGGTTAGATAACATAAGACACTAGAGTAGTTCTAGGATCACCCTTTCCCGAGAATACGACCTTGATACTCGCCATTAATGCTAGTCTGCATTGATAGGTTCACTGCCTTAGATTGTAGCTACATAAATAGCCTATCAAGTTTTTGGCACCGTTGTCGGAGAAATTTTGTGTGAACTAGAGTGAATTTGTGTTTATGCTAATCTAGCCATTTTTATTCTTTATTCTTTTATTCATTTTTGTGTTCTTTGGTTGCTGCCTCTTAATTTCAGGTACTTCATGACCAAGAGCTCTAATCCTACTCATGTAAACCCTCTTGCTGAACCAGAGCAATCCCTCCATCTTTTGAGGAAGCGTATGCAAGAAGAAGAGTAGGTGCAGATAGAGATTGAAGTCCCTGTGAATAGACCAGCAGGGATGGATACAACAACCAGGCTGCAGATGAAAACAGAATAATGTACGAGTTCGCTAGACCTTCTCTTAAGGGGACACAGACGAGTATATTGCGACCACCTGTGGTAGCCAATAACTTTGAAATAAAGCCGAACATGATACAAATGGTCCAAAATAGTGTACAATTTGGGGGACTGCCGAGAAAGGACCCAAACGCTCACGTAACCAACTTCTTGGAGATTTGTGACACCTTCAAGATAAATGGAACGATTGATGATGCCATTCGGTTGAGGCTGTTTCCTTTTTCTTTGAGGGACCGAGCGAAGAGATGGTTGCAGTCACTCCCAGCCAACACTATTACGACATGGAGATCTTTGGCTGAGAAGTTTTTATATAAGTACTTTCCTCCTGTTAAAACTGCTAGATTGAGAAACGACATATCTTCTTTTGTGCAGTTCGATGACGAGAGCATGTATGATGCCTGGGAGAAGTACAAGGACTTGCTCCGATGTTGCCTGCACCATAGACTACCAATATGGATGTAGGTTCATACTTTCTACGGCGATTTGAACCTTGCTACTAGGCAGATGGTAGATGCTGCAGCAGGTGGAGCCCTAAACAGTAAGATGCCGGAGCAGGCGCAAAATCTGATAGAGGAGATGGCCATGAACAACTACCAGTGGCAATCCTCTAGAAGTCGACCAGTCAAGCAGGGAGTGGTCAACCAGCTAGATTCCACGACAGCCTTGGCAGCTCAGCTGGAGCTTCTGACCAAGAAATTAGACCAACTTCAGATGTCGATTTATGCAGCACATATAAGCCGTGAGTTCTGTGGTGGCCCGCACTACGGTGCAAACTGTAATTCAGGAGGTGTGTTTGCTTCACCTTCCACTTCTTCTCATTCTCCATCCTCTATTATTTCTGCTGACCTTGAACAGGTAGACTATATGGATAATGCACCTAGACAGCAGAACAATCCCTATAGCAATACATACAACCCTGGTTGGCGCAATCATCCCAACTTCAGTTAGAGGAATAACAACACCCAGGGACTACCCGGCTTTAAGAGATTGCATCAGCAACAGCCACAACCGCAAGCTGGTCCACCTCAACTACCACCACCTCAGGATAAGAAGCCCAATCATGAGGAGTTGGTGATGAAATTTGTGTCATCTACAGACAATAAATTTAAGTAGACGGACAGCGCACTTAGGAATCAGCAGGCCTCCATTCAAAATTTGGAGAACCATATAGGCCAGATTTCTAAGATATTGGCTGAGAGACAACCAAGGACACTCCCTAGCACTACAAATTCTAACCCGAGGGAGCACTACAAGGCTATCACCTTGCGATCAGGTAAGCAGTTATCTAGTTCCTTACTTATAGCTAATAATGATGATGTTGTTGTGTAGGATGAGCCTGTAGGAAGGAACCAGAGCCTAAAGAGATAGAGCTTGTAAGACCTGAGGATAAGAAGAAGAGTCCAATGAGAGAGTACTAGTCACCTATCCCATATCTTGCTCGATTGAGGCAGGAAAATGTTGACCAACAGTTCGGTAAGTTTCTAGACCTTTTTAAACAACTGTGCATTAACATTCCTTTTTGTTGAGGCTATTTTCGAGATGCCGAAATACATGAAATTTTTTAAGGAGATATTGAACAACAAGAGGAGACTGAAGGATTTGGGATTGGTGACCCTAAACGAGGAGTGCTCCGCCATTCTGCAAAACAAGCTGCCTGTTAAGAGGCGTGATCCAGGGAGTTTCGTTGTAGCTTGTGTCATCGGTGAATTACCTATTAGTGGTGCTTTAGCTGACGTAAGAGCTAGTATTATTTTGATGCCCACTAGCTTATTTGATAGACTTGGTTTGAGTGAGCCTAAACCCACTAAGATGAGCATTTAATTAGCTGATAGGACTATTTAGATTCCTAGTAGAATAACCGAGGATGTACTTGTTAAGGTAGACAAGTTTATATTTCCTATTGATTTCGTTGTCATGGATATGAAGGGTGAGAGTGTTGTGCCGCTGATCTTAGGTAGAACTTTCCTTGCTACATCTAGGGTCATTATAGATGTTTGTAACGTGAAGCTCCAACTTAGGGTAGATGACGAGACTATCACCTTTGACTTAGCGACTTCCATGGGACATTCCCTAGACCATGATGATACTATATTTTCTGTGGATGTCTTAGATGATGTTGTTGAGTCTCATATGCAGGAGATTTTGCTTGATGATCCTTTGCAGGTTGCATTGCAGGTAGATAAGAAGGAGTTGTCCAACGAGCAAGTGTTGGAACAACTCGCTTGTTTGCTAGCAAGTGAGCCCAGCCGTTCTACTGACCCATTTGTTTCTCTTAATAGGTCAGATGTGCAGAAGGTGAAACCTTCAATTGAGGACTCCCCAGTCTTAGAGTTGAAGGAACTACCCAAGCACCTGAGTTATGCCTACTTGGATGAGGCAAAGAGGCTGCCAGTTATAGTTGCAACAGACTTGACTCATGAAGAGAGGGAGATGACATTATCGTCTCTTAGGAAGTACTTCACAACCTTCACATATAAGATTGCGGACATCCCTGGGATCAACCCTAGTTTTTGCTCGCACAAGATCCTAATGGAGGATAGTTTTAGGCCAGTGGTGCAGCCACAAAGACGACTTAACCCGAACATGAAGGAGGTAATTAAACTTCTTGATTCATGTTTGATTTATCCCATATCTGATAGCTCGTGGGTGAGTCCTGTGCAGGTTGTATCAAAGAAAAGAGGGATGACTGTGACAAAGAATGAGAAGGACGAGTTGATACCAACAAGGAGGGTAACCAGTTTTCGGGTTTGCATCGATTACAAGAGGCTAAATGATGCAACCCGAAAGGACCACTTTCCCCTTCCATTTATTGATCAGATGCTTAAGCGTCTATCGGGCCATATGTTTTATCCCTAGTAAAGTCGCCACTATAGCCTGGAGTTTCAGGCGCACACCCAAATGTTCTTAGTAACTATGAAACTGTAAGACTTTTCAACCTAATTAGGAACACGCTAACTAATCATTGAGATTAATGAGGAGATGGGAGTCGCCAACCAGGTAATCACCAGGAAACTTTTACTAATGAGTGGCGTTTCTCAGATTTCATAAGGAAGCTTACGCCATAGAGTCCAGAGATGGATGTGGAAGCCAACTTCCTTATTTGTCTATATTAGTCTTTAAATATATTGTTTAACAAAGTATTCCCTATAAATGAAAATAATTTATACACAGGCATGCTAAAACAACACACAATACACCTAAGTCTAGCATGTTTTATTCAAGCCCAGCCTATATTTAAGTTATTAATCTAACTTACTAACCAATTATGTATAAAGCCCATCTATTCTAGCCCATATACATGTTATACTCTTTGAATTCTATCCTTTAAGCCTAATGGACTACTTGTTATGAGAAGGCTCATTCATTGTGATCTTAATCCTAACTAAGTTCAAACCCTAACTAATCATGCCAAATGCCACTAGTCTACTTGGATTTTAGGGTTTTAAGCCCAGTAAAGGTTGATTAACCTATTAGACTACCAAATTCATGTTGGATCAACTTTTAGCTCTAAGTATTTGTAGCCCATTATAATCAATCAGTCACTTAATCATTTATTGGGTTAACATACGATACACAAAAATAAAGAAAATAAAGTAGAAAGAAAAACCCTAACTATTATAACCTCCTACAATTACGATTGTGAAACTAGAAAGACTAAGAATACATCGAAATATGCTAAAAATACACAAAATAAGGTGTCTAGCTTGATCAGCCGATCGACTATGTAGAGCCGATCGGCTCTAGGGTCCTTGGGCAAGTTTCCATCGGTTTTCCATTCGTTTACCAATACAATCTCGCATCTTAGAGCTGATTCCCACATGCACGTATGTTAAAAATTAGTTAGAATGAGATAAAATAGATAAAAAATAAAAAAATAAAAAAATAAAAGTTATAGAAGCCAAGAAAACTCTAAATCACTAAAACCCTAAATCTTATAAACTAATAAAAGATTATCAAAATAAAAAGAATCTTATTTTATTTAGGCTTAATTACTATATCATATTAACAAATAGATCTAAATATTAACCCTATGTTTTTAATCAAATCTAAAACCCTAATTAGCAAAACATCAGATCTAAAAAAACCTAGTTCTTAATATCAGATTCAAAAGCCTATTGTTATGCATATTAATAAAAAAACTAATATAATCATATTTATTAAAGATCAAAACTCTAATAATGCTTCTAAGAACAAATAATATAAAAGGACACAAAAGGAATGAAAAACCCGATTTTTATGATAGATGCATATGTATGGTGGTAGGAATCCTCAGGTTGTCGTCGTGGATGTTGGATCTGCGAGTCTCGAACGATGAGGAGGCAGTTGAATCAAAAACTGGATAGGAATCCATAGTTGGATTTGGATAGAAATCTACACTCGCTTAGTTTATATGTTTTAACTAGTGAAAAAAAAATATTGGAAGCCATAAATAAAATAGAGGATCCTGAAAAGGAAAAAAGATATTCTATTTAAGTATGTAGAAATGGTGCAAACCTCAAAAAAGGATAAAAATATGGCAATAGAGAAAATGATAGAGCCTCCTCCGTATAATTTTAGAACTATAATAGATAGAATACAATGCGACAATTCTAAAAAAGACATTACCTTACATGATTTAAAACATGAGATAAATGAAATGAAGAAAGAAATTAAAGAACTTAAAACTAGAATTCAGATTATAGAATTACAGAAAATATATTAAGAAAGAAGACACGACGATGAGCAAATATCTCAAGAATTTAATAAATATTACGGGAACATCAAGATTCTAATAATTAG
This sequence comes from Ricinus communis, assembly GCF_019578655.1. Taxonomy (NCBI): domain Eukaryota; kingdom Viridiplantae; phylum Streptophyta; class Magnoliopsida; order Malpighiales; family Euphorbiaceae; genus Ricinus; species Ricinus communis. The sequence goes on along the minus strand of NC_063263.1, from coordinate 28,796,324 downwards.
ATTCTAAATTTCCTAACCAAGGTAATATCTCATAAGTAGTATAGTCCTATAACAATTATTGTAAATGAGGAATATAAGTTTTTATGTATAGCCCTTATTGATTCAAGAGCTGACCTTAATTGCATACAAGAAAGATTAATGCCTTTTAAATATTTTGAGAAAACTACCCAAGTCATTAGAGCGGCTAATCAATAAAAATTAGCTATAAAAAATAAACTACGAGTGTTGCAATATGTAATAATAATATATGCATAACCCGATCTTTTGTAATGACAAAAGATACTGGTTAAGCAATCATATTAAGAAATCCTTTCTTATGTAGTCTTTACTCGATAAAAAGCTAAATGAAAAAGGTATAAGAACAATTTAGTTTGGAATACTTATTATTTTTAACTTTATAGATGAACCACAATAAACCTCCATAAATCAACTACAAACTCAACTTTCATTAAAAGAAATTTTTTGATAACGCTTCAAACAGAAATACATCATAAATCAATATAAGAGAAATTAATACAATCATTTAGAGCATCCCTAATAGAGTTCTTTATCTTAAAGAACATAATTCTATAATAAAGAGCATCTTAAGGAATATTCAAACATAAAGAGTAAAATTCTTCATTCAAGTCCAATAGACTCTTTATATTTTATTCTTTATTTTGCTTTTATTTTCATAGCATTAGTAGTTTTAATTTCTCTTCTCTTTTTAATTTTACCAATAAAAAATAAGAATAACAAATATTAATTAAATCAAATACATAGAAGCTTGTAGTGCATTTATTAAATATAGAGTAGAGAGTGAAGTTTAGCTCTTCATATGTAGATAGCCAAATTGACTTTCTGCATTAAAAAATAAAGAGTATATTGGAGTGTCATTTATGCTATGACTCTTTAAAATAAATAGTTTAACATATATAAAGAGTGCATTGAAGATGCTCTTAGAGCTATTCTACAAAAAGAAATATGTGCTGATATTCCTAGTGCCTTTTGAAAATGAAAAAGACACATAATAGAATTTACATATGAAGCTAATTTTGATGAAAGAATGATTCCTACTAAAGTGAGTTTCAGATGAAAAAAAGAATTAATAAAATATTGTAAAAACGAAATATCAGATTTAAAAAAAATAAAAAGTTAATAAGCAAAAGTTATTCTTCTTGGAGTTTCTATGTTTTTTGTAAATAAAAATATAGAAATAGAAAGAGGAGTTCCTCGACTTATTATAAATCATCAACCATTAAATAAAGTTTTAAGATGGGTTAGATATCTTATTCCTAATAAGAAAGACCTTATAAGCCATTTATATAATGCATCAATATTTTCTAAGTTTGATATGAAGTCTGGATATTAGCAAATACAAATAGCTAAGAATGATAAATATAAAACTGTATTATATCCCATTTAATTGAGAAAGAATCCTTAGTGCCATCCTAAGATTTGGCACAAAAAAATAAAGATATGTGTGCAAAATATATACATGAATAATGAGCAAGCATATCCCTACTTATTAGTAGGTATAAAATTGTATATAAATTATATAAAGATTATATATTATATATACATAAAAAAAAAGAAACAAAAGAAGAAACAATAACCAACTCCACATGAAGATATATGAAAGAAGTCTTGGAAGAAAGGTGAAGACGTAGGCCTTGGCATTTAGTTGAAAAAAAAGATAAAAATAAGACAAGCAGACAAGTAGACAAGCCTTGGTATTTGTATACTAAATTGGTGGCTATTAATGGATTTTAATAAGAAGGTAGCTTCGAGACGAAGAAAAAAATAAAAAAAGGACACGATCAAGAACACGTTCCAGAAAAAAAAAGAAAAGGAGAAGAAAAGAAGACACATCAAAGCAACTTACAAGGATAGCAAATGCAGAATATAAAAGAGGTTCATTTCCAAAAAAAAAAAAGGGAGGACACATCTCTCTCACAAAAACCTTTTGAAAAACCTTTTTACTACTCTACCTATTTAGAATAATTTTTAATGTACTTTTAAGTAGTGTTGTTTATTTTCTTTACATCAATAAATAGTGGATCATCAGTTCTGTAAATATACCTTAAATATATGAAGTGGGCTAAGTTTTCATATCTTTCCTATTTATATCTTGTCTGAATTAGCTTCATAAACTAATCTGATAATTTTTTATTTGTTTACTTTTAGTTTTATTTTGTAATTAAATATTTAAATTTATTATTATGTTGCTTATTATAAATATTTATATTAATATATATGTATTGAATATTGTGATTTGTATTAAATTAGTCGTTAGAATTAATTATAATTCTATTATTAGTATAAACTTTAACTAAATTTTGTTAAGTTAAATTATCTAATTAAATCATTTATACTAAAATTATAAAGAATAATTAAATAATAACCTAAATTATAAAAAAAATTAAATAGACAAAATTATAAAGAAAAATTAAATAATAAGCTAAATTATAAAAAAATTAAATAATAAGCTAAACTAATTAGGAAGCTGTATCTTAAATAGTATCAAAGCCTTAAGATTAATGGATATATAAGATTGTAAGGTTTAATAGATATAAAGTATTTGGAATCCTTCATTTATTTTTTTCTTTGTTTTACATTTGTTACTATAATATCCTACTTTCCACATTTAAAATAAATAGACAGTTTTTCTTAGGCTTTGAAGTTTCTAGTTTGAAATTCTTATTTTACGATAAAAGTCTATTTTTCTTAGAATAATTTTTATAAGTATATTTTCTAGTAATCCTATTTTGTTGAATTGGAATTTTCTTTCTATAGTAAGAAATCATACTATTATAACCAAATTATTCACATAATTGTCCTCATTCTCTTTTACTATTTATATTTTATTTTTTAATTTATTTTTATAGTCTTAAATTTATACATATTTCTATATCTTCAGTATTGATTTCAGCTATTAAATCTCCATAAGTATATTTATCGTAAAAAATTAATCCTCAATATTTATCTTTTATTTGCATCATAACTTTCTCACGAGACAATGTAGGTAACCCAGATAAGAATTTTTCTTTTCAGAATGGACTATTACAATCATATCCATTTATTGCTTTAGTAAAAAATGTATCTTTATACCATTAAAAATTTCCAATTTCACATTGTAAACTTAGTTTCTCTATTAATTTAGTCCAAATTGATTTTAAAAATTAATTTTTTAGTTCAATTATTCGCAACCTTAGCCGTGTTTTGATGGTCCTCAATCCCTTGAAACTCGAGACAAGCCGCAACTTTCATCATCGGCTTTTTCGTAACTCCCTTGATATCTGGATTCAAAAAATAGATGCTGACAATTTGCCCCCAATTTTTCGAGATTTATAAGCAAATGTATGATTAAATAAACCGAGAGAAATTAAAAATATCAAGAATACCTTAAAAAAGAATATGAGTATGAGTTCTAGAAGCTACGGTTCGTAGGCCTGAGTTAGTGCATACTTTTTATCTGGCTTTGACTTAGGGACCACACTCGTTCAATTTACGGACCATGCCTATCTGACTTAAGGACCATGCCCATATGATTTAGGGACCATACCCGAAGATAAATATTTGTAAGGACTTCTCTATGGCTTCTTGCAATTTTCACTTTGGGATGTGACTTGGTCAATTTCCCACTTCCAGGTTCTGAATTGGTGTAAACTTCACCTTTTATCAATAATTTTTACTTCTGCATATAATTCGACTAGTTTTGCCTTCTAAGGACTAAATTAGTAATTTGTCCATTGGGGACTAAAATATAATTTGCCGATCTGGGACCAAAATGGCAATTTCTTCGCTTTTAGGACATACAAGTATCCTTCCTTACTTATTTTCTCATTTCACTACTTTCTTTCTAACTCTTTACATACTCTTTCTTTGATTTCTTCTTCGATTCTTGATCAAATCTTTTTAAATTTGTCTTAAAATGGCAAGTTCTTCATCCAGATCGGCAAGCAGCACCCCTAGTTGCACCTGATTGGTGACTTTTCATCGTCAAATTCTCGTCAAACTGACTTAGGGTTGGAAAAAAAGGAGGAAATCCCCATTTTGGTTAAGTTGAGCACGCATCGGGCTTTCTCGATCATCGATGAGGTATTTTCTTCTACTAAACTTACTTTTTGATCTTTAATACACTTGAATAATGCACAAAATGTCAAAATATATGGAAATTTTAGCAAAAATTGGCTACTTTGGTAATGAACAACCGATCTATACAGTTGTGATTGGCTCTACATAGTCTAATTCAAATGCACACAAGCTGAAACGGCTTGTCACAGAATGATTCGCTTAAAAACTTTTAAAAAGCAGTATACTTACCTAATTTTCGACTTTAATGCATGTGTATTTGTATTTATACATGTTTTTATGCTTTTTAGAGTGTACATCGTGTCGATCAGATTTGCTGGGAACTTCTACGGTACCATAAGTGGTTTGATGACCTATCGAGCTTTGTTCAGGCTTGGATAAGCGACATTGAGTTCTACTAATTTCTTGCCTATGCAAAAGACCACTCGCTGTCTGGCCTACCAAAGCATCCCACTCCACTATAGAGGCTTCACCCCTCGGTCTGCTCGAGAGATCGACTAGATGGCCTAATCTTTTATGGTTTACTTGTTCGGGACCACCTTGTTCTGCGACTCGAGGAATTTGCTGAACTTTCACTATTTAGCCCTTTTGAGAGATTTGCACCTAGTCTCTTCATACAATTGGGGGTTTGTTGTACTGGCTTAATTGTACTAGCAAATGGACATTACAATTTGCATAAGCAAGAGGCGTTACTGCATTTGGCATATTGTACATGTAAGTTGTCCTTTCCGATTATGCATTCTTATTCTCTTTATTTGTACAATGTTTGTTGATTGCTTGAATTTAGGTGCGGGCCTTGGAGCTCGGCCTTATGGTAGGTTCTCAACCTATTAGTACTTCTCAGGCTTTCTCCCATTTGAGCTGCCAGGGCTCGAGCATGAGCGTCTCCTTGGAGTGGGCGTAGGTCCACGTGCACCACCTGTGGATTAAGTCTTTATCCTAGGACTAGGTAATAAAAAACATGTTAGTTTGATTTGTAAAATTAAAGCTCAATTACATACCTTTGTATTTTCAGATTTGTGCTAATTGGCTCGGGGACCGCCGATACTAGGATCCCTACATGCTATCTACTCTTGATATTGAGCACATGAGAATACTCTTCACAGGTACTGCTTTCCGAGTATGGTACTTAGGCGAGCGAATTTATGGTTAGGAGAGAGGCCTAGCCGCCAACAAGTTCTAGCTGCCAACAAGTTCCCATGTCACCACCTCTATCTATGTTTTAGACAGCTAACTTAGTAGATGAGGAGCTGGCAGAGTGTCTTGAAGGCTACGATGACCTCAAAAAGCTTACTATTAGGTCACAAAGGTTACACATCTTTTTACGACGCAACTATTGGGATATGTGCCCCTTAGACAAGGATACCATTGCTCAAGTACTTTCTCACCACTCTTCTTTTATTCAATTATCATTATATAGTTGTCTAAATATTGTTCTCGTGTTACAATTCTCATGTCCCGGTGCTCCTCGGGTCTCCGAGTTGGAAGAGAGGCGGCCAGCTCGCCATCTTTGGGCCAGTCGTATTTCTAGTTCCTCGACTATTACTGCTTCTGAGGCACCCCCGATGCTGATGTCAGACGTGATCTGTAAGAGCATCCCGTTCCATTCGGATTCGATTGTATCATATTGGAGCCCTTTTGGTATGGTAGACCATGACTGGCCCTAGAGTCGAGCCTTCTTCTAAAGTTCACTCCGAGCAGCTGTACACAAGTGAGTTATCTTTTCTTTACTACTTTGCACTACTTTATTTCCCTGAGATTTTAGTGACACATATATAATTATATAGATTTAAAGAGATCAGTTTGAGCGCATACATCGGCTCGCTGTGGCTGCTAGAAAACAGTTCTTTGACATCGGTGAGGACTGGAGGGTAAGTAAATAGAAAAAAAATGTATGGAATGTATGCATGTTATGTTATAAAATACAATGTATAATCCCTTGGGTTTTCCTTTTTCGCAGAGGGACCATTAGGGCTTATAGGGGCAGGTGGATGCCCAAAAATGGTAGATTGAGACCTTGAAGCTCTAGCTGTCTGCTCTTTGAACTTAAGGTTTAGAGGCTGATTCCGATGAGTGGATGGATGACTCGGGGGAGGGCCCCAATAAATTTTGATTAGATTAGCTTCTTTTTATGCTTTTTGAATACTGCCTTGTATTAACATTTTCTTATTGCACTTTTTATAAACCAGATTTTGAATATTATAATGATCTTGTTTACATTAAATACACGTCTTTATAGTTTACAACTTGCATAAATGTTGGAATGTCTAAAATACATCAAAAATCTCCAAAAATAGTGTTTTAGGGCCGGATGACATCACACAACCAATTGACTACATGTAGTGCTGATCGGCTCTACAGTTGTATAGTCTGATTCCACTACTAATTTCGAGAATATAATATGTGGACCCCTTTTTAGACTTTTTCAAATGCAAATCGTTCTTTCTTAGCTTAAAACTATAACTCAAAGAAGCGCGAAAGCTCTAAAAACTCTTCTCAAAACCCTAATTGATAATGAGTGGACCAAACTTAGGAAGTTCATCTTTCTTCCTTCAATGACATAGGGCCGACTGGCTCTGTGCTGTGGCCAAATCGCCTATTCATTTGATTTGTCTCCTCTTTCGCTAAATTTGGGATTTTTGCTTACTTTTATTAATGTTTTGCCTCTTTATAGTTAATTTTGAGCCAATTGGTTGTAATAATTTATTTTTATTATTTTTCTTTATCTTTTCACTTTATTTTGCTATACTTTTCTTAATAAAATGCCTTCTTATGTGATTATAAATTAAAAGTTGAGTATTTAGACCTAGGACCTGAAATTGGATCTTGGCATGCAATGTATAGTTTATTAAGTTTAAGGAATGGCAGTGGGCCTAACCTATAAAATCTACTTAGATTTAGATGGGCTTTGTTATATTTAGTTAATGAATTAACTCATTTAGATTGGAAAAACTAAATTAGGCCTTGGCATGTAAATTGTAACCCACTTAGGATAATTACTTGGTAATCAAAGCATAATTTATAGTTGGGTTAGACTAGGTGGGTCTCATTATACATAATTGAATAGTTAACTTAGGCTAATCACATAAAAGGGGTAATTGGGCTTAAATTAAAATGGACTAGACTTAGGTAGACCTCATATGCTGTAGTATTTGATGTGTAGAATTGTTATACTATATTTGTAGGGAATAAACTATTAATTAATAAAATTAAAAGTAAGGATACACAAATAAGAAAGTTGATTTCCAAATCCATCTCTAAATGTGACGAAGCTTCCTTATGGAATCTATTACTCCACTTAATTAGTAAAAGTGTCCCGGAGAATTACCCGGATAGCAACTCCCTTTCTCTACACTAGTCTATGTGACAAGTTAGCTTATTCCTATTTAGGTTGAAAAACCTTTCAATACCATAGTCGCTAGATGTACTTGGGTGCATGCCCAAAACCGTCACGTACAACTGGTAAAGCAATAATGACAACAATTACTTTAAGTTAAGTCCCTTTATATGCACGACCAGTTGCTTCAGGTCAAGTTACTACGACTGGTAGAGGTGGCAAATCTGCAATAAAGGATAGATGAGGAAGGAGTGCAAGGATAGACAAAGGTGGTAATGTCAACTGGCATTATGGTAAGTGGATTAGGATGAAGTGGTCTACAAGTCAATGGTTGGTAGTCATAAGAGTGTGGCTAAACAAATGTAGTCATTTTGCTATTTGTCGATGTATTACAAGGTCTTAGACTAGTTTACTACTTGGATTTAATACTTTGGTCTAGACACTATCTATTTTGGTACCATCACAAACTTGTAATGATATGGTATCTTGGTGTTGTCCATTTTAGAAAGGGATGGTGGTTGTAATGTCAAGGTATAATGTAAACAATGTGTTATATTGATGAAATTCATTTTGCCACTAATTTTTGGCACATTATTTTTAATTTCTCAAGATATAATATAGTAGGTCTTTTCAGATTTTCTAGCTAATTATTTTCTCTCTTTTTGCCTGACCAGCCTTTTTAGGTTTTCTGATCAGTAGGCTATTTTTCTATTATTTGTTTTTTATATATAGTATTTCTTGAGACAATCTAAGTTTATTGGTTCAGTGAACTCATCCCCTTCTAGGTCTGAGATTTTAGCAATGCCTTTAGGTAGGATCTTCTTTATCAAGTGCGGGCTTTTCTAAATTGGCTTGAACTTCCCTCTCGGGTTGAATGTAGTAGGTCTTGTATGTTGCAATACTAGATCGACGATTCTGATCTTTCCTGGCTTCACTTTCTTATTAAATGCCCTAGCTATCCTTTTCTAATACAATTTCATGTGGTATAAGGCTTTCATCCTTCTCTCATCAACTAGAGCCAATTGCTGGTATCTTTGCTCAACCTATTGGTACTCTGACATTTCAGCCTCTAATACAACTCTCAAAGACTTCAACTCTAACTCAATTGGCAAAACCATTTCAGTCCCATAAACCATAAAGGTGTTTGCCCAATCGATGTTCTCTCGGTTTTTCGATATCTCTAAAGTACAAAGGGTAACTAGAATGACCAGTCCTTGTGATTCCACATCATCTTCTAGAGTATTTTCTTTAGGTTCTTGTTGGCTGCTTCTACCACTCCATTCGCTTGATATCTATAAGAAGAAGATCTATTGTGCTCGATCTTGTACTCTGCTAACAAGTTTGTTGTCTCACTAATGAACTACACCCTATTATCCATCACGACATGATGTGGAACCCCATATCTACAGATCAGGTTCCTTTCTATAAATCTGGCCATCTGCCTTGCCCCCTCGCTGTTGAACAATACAGCTTCAACCAACTTTGAGAAGTAGTCAATTGCTACGACTATGAACTTGTGACCATTCGAATGAGGTTTAATTTTACCAATGATGTCGATTCCCCAAGCAGCAAAGGGCCAAGAAGATATTAAGTTGTGTAGCTCGGTTAGAGGTATATGACTCAGGTCATTATGCAGCTCGATCAAAGGTATATGACTAAGGTCATTGTGCAGCTGGTGTTCACGACATTTTCTTACCAGTGCTATACAATCTCTTTCCATTGTTAACCAATAATAACCTTGCCATATGATCTTCCTAGTTAACACTATGCCTTTCATATGAGGCCCGCATACTCCTTTGTACATTTCCTCTATCACTACTTGAGCTTCTAGTTTTGTCACACATCGGAGTTGTGCACCTGACACCATTCTTTTATACAGGATTCCCTCATGGCTGATATAATTCCTATCTTGAATTTGCAGCGTGTATCTTTCCCTAAATTTCTCTTCTTCTACATATTCCTTATTTTCTATAAACCTCTTCAGATCTAAAACTATAGCTTCTCTTTTGGTCCCATTTGAACTTGAATTATCCAATCCCCTTGATAACAAGGCGCACCTGATTTCACAACCACCAAAGGCTTCATGGAAAGTTATGAGGGATTCGCCCACATAGATGATAGGCTAGCCAACGCATTTGCCATCTAATTTCATCTCGAGGTAAGTGTACAAAAGAACACTTGGAGAAATTACATACTAAAGTCCTGAGATAGTTGACATACAGCTTCAACCTCTCTTCTTTTACAAACTAAAGTCTTGAGAAATTAACTGCTTAGCTCCCGCTACCATGGCTACTTCTAATCCAAATAAACATACTTTGTACTCCACCATGTTATTGGTCACTCTAAAGTCCAATCTCTTGGCGATTGGCAGCATTTCTCCTTTAGAACTACTGCTAACCCTGCACCTCTTGCATTTACAACTCCATCGAAGTACATCTTCCACTCTTGGATCTCGATTGCCCCTAGATTTTCATCAAGAAACTCCATATCCCAAGGGTGATCTCCTTCAATCACATTTTGAGATAAAACCACAGCTACGGCCCTACCCTTGACAACCTTTTTGGTGATGTACTCAATGTTAAACTCTGTTAGGAGTACTAATCATCTAGCCAGTTTCCCTGTAAGAGATGGAGCTTCAAACAGGTACTTCAAGGAGTCTATTTTTGAAATTGCCTGCACTTTATAAGACTGAAAGTAGTGTCTCAACTTCCTTATAGCCCATATCATGGCTAGGAACGTCTTTTCCATGATGTTATACTTCGACCCATAAGACAGCAACTTCTTACTGAGGTAATAGACTACATGCTCCATGTCCTTGGGTTTGCACTGTGCTACCATTTTTCCTATAACTTCCTCGTCCAATGCTAAGTATAGGATCAACAGCTTGCCATCATTCGGCGGCTTTAGTACCTATGGCTTCATCAGATACTCTTTGATTCTATCGAAGGCCTTTTTAATAATGTTCATCCCACACAACGGGCTGATGCTTCCTCAAAAGCTTAAAGATTGGATCACAAACTATTGTGAGCTTGAAAATGAATATGCTGATGCATTACAAACGTCCCCAAAAAACCTCTGACTTCTTTCTCTGTCTTCAACGCCGGCATCTCTTGAATAGCCTTGACCTTGTCCGAATCGATCTTTATGCCCCGTTGACTCACCATGTGCCCTAACAACTTTCCTGATGTAACTCTGAATACACTCTTCTTCAGGTCGAGTCTCAAGTTATACCTTTCCACTCGTCCTAAAAATTTATCAAGAGCCTAGAAGTGCCCTTCCCTTATTTCGGACTATCATGTCATCGACGTACACTCTATCTCTTTATGCATCATGTTATGAAATAAGGTAGTGATAGCTCTTTGATAATTCGCTCCTACATTCTTTAGTCCAAAAGGCATAACCTTGTAGCAATATGTTCCCCACTCAGTGATAAACAATGTTTTCAGCTTGTCCACTACTACAATCATAATCTGATTATACCCCAAGAACCAATCCGTAAAAGAGTACGTTACATTCAAGACGGCACTGTCGACTATTAGATCTATATGAGGAAGAGGAAAATCATCCTTAGGGCATGCCTTATTCAAGTCCCCGTAATCCATACACATTCGAACCTTACCATCCTTCTTCGAGACTGCGGACAATGTTTGCCAACCATTCGGGATAGTCAACCACATCGAGAAAATTGGCCTTAACCTGCTTAGTGACCTCTTCTCGTATTTTTTCTGTCCATTTCAGTCTTAATCTTCTTATCTTTTGTTTGACCAGCTTAATGCGCGAATAAGTTAGAATGGTGCTCTGCTATTTCCTGTCCAAACCTAGCATGTCATCATATGACCAAGCAAATACTCTTTTTCTTTTTTTGCTTATTCTCTCGAATTCTCTCCTCTCTTCAGGCGTTATATTATAATCTATCAAAATATTCTATGGATTTGCATTTGTGCCTAAATTAAATGAATCAATTTGTATAGAATTAATGTCAAACATATACATGTCATGATTATCAAAATGCACACTACCATCAAGAAAAGCATCATACAAGTAAGCAAAATTATTCATATCATTGATCTTAGAAAGGAAAGAAACATCATCCTCATAAATGTTGGACGTTATTACATCTTCATAGAAAACATTAATAATGTCATCTTCTATAAGAGCAGCTAGTTCCTCTTGACTTATTTTCTCCGGCAGGGTGGTGAGCTCTTCTAGATTCAATTCCTCTACTAGGTGGTGACCTTCTCTTGGACTTTCTTGATACTCAGCTTGACCATCTTGTCGATGATCAGGTTCTTGAAAATCTTGAACCTTGGTACCTCAGTCTTAGCTACAGTAATAGGTTCAAGATCCCTAGGTTAGGGTTTATACTCTAGACAATGTCTTTTAGAGCCTTACCCTTTAGTTTGCCCTTGTCTTCCTCTTCAGAATAACTTAATCCAGGCAGCTTGTCTTTCCCTGTCAAGCCTAACGCTCAAGCCACTCACAGCTTCATTGGTGGCAAAGGTGGTCTCGCTTTTAGCTTGGTCTAGCATAAACTCATCAATGTACCAAAAAATTTGGGGCACTCCCCTTCTAGTTGGATTTTCAGTATTGGCATTAGCAGCAGCAGTAGTCTCAAAGGCAACTACAACCAGGTCAAAAGCAATAGGGGGATTAGCTGGTGCAACGGGAGAAACAGGTAGGGCTTGGTTTTCAGCCATCTTAACCAATAGTTGTTGGAGCTCTTCCCAAATCACACCCCTTAAATCGTGAATAACGACATTCTTAAGAATCCAACATCTTGCTCGTTAGCTCTCTCATTAGCTATTTCATATGTAGCTTCAGTAGCTTGGCATCTTGATCTTTCAAGATGCTCTAACACAACTCGAATTCTCAGATAAATAGGTACTTTTTCCAATCTCCTACTATCTTGCCTCTTCCAACCCACAAGAAAATCTATATGGCTAAAAAGACAAGGGTTAGTATGATGCATGCGATGCGTGGTATGCATGATGCATGTGCAATGAACAAAGACAAAAAAAAAGGGGTTGGCACACACAGTAATATACAATTCATCCTTCCAACCTTATTACTCTCACAGATGGTTCATGTTAGGTCTTTTTTTCCTAATATTTTGGGTCTGGGCTTCTTGTAAAAAATAGGGGATAATAGGCCCAATGCGCATGCTATAAGCTCTCAAAGCATATTTAAAACAAACAAGATAATGTTTCTCAATATAAGTATAAAACCCTGCATATTTTATAATTAGGGCATGATTCCACATATTTGGGCCAAGGCCTTTAGTACTTAGGCTTTAACACACTTATAAGGAAAAATATTTCATATAGCATGCAATAGGGTTCCTAAGGGAGATTGTTACTATCATTACCATAAGCTGAGTCTTAGATAAGGATAAAAGGCTCCTACAAGTAAAAATTTTTCTTCCTTGGCTCGTCTCCCTACTCAAAGGTCCATGCGAAGAAAGAAATTCACTCATTACTTATGCTAGATGGTTAGCTACTGTTGCAATTCTAGGGTTCCAATGGAACCAAAGACCGACACCATCGGGGCTATAGGGACCAAAATGCACAATGTGTGATAATGGTGTAATGTGCAAGAATAATTTGTTAAATAATAAAATTAAACACAAACATACACTGGAATCAGCTTCTCTTATCCCTAGTGGAGTCACTACTGTGGGTGGCAATTTCGGGCTCGCACCCAAGTGTCTTTAGCGATTATGGCACTGTAAGGCTTTTCAACCTAATTTGGAACACGCTAATTAGTCATTCAGACTAGTTCGGAGATGGGAGTCGCCACCTAGGTAATTCACCGGGACACTTTTACTAATGAGTGGCGTTTCTAGAGATGGCTCTGGAAGCCAACTTCCTTATTTGTGTATCTTAGTCTTTAATTTTATTATTTAACAAATCATTCCCAATAAATACAGTAGTTTATATACAAGTATACCAAATAACATATATAGTCCATCTAGGTCTAGCCCAATTTTATTAAGCTCAACCCACATTAAAGTTGTTAATTTAGCTTACTAATTAATTATGTGCAAGTCCTTCTTAGTCTAGCCCAATTATAAGTTATTTTACAAAGACTTTAATCCTAGATGGACTACTTATTATGATAAGGCCCATTTGTTTGAACCTAATTCTAATATGGCCCAATCCTAACTAAAACATGGTAAAGCCCCTTAAGTCTATTTTGATTTTAGATCTTAAGCCTAATCAAATATTGATTAGCCTAATGGACTACAGTCTTCACATTGGGTCCAATTTTAACCTAAAGTCTACGTGCCCGTTGTTTAGTTAAGTAGTCATATTACAATTATTTAACATACATTAAACCAACGAACAAATAAAAATAAAGTATAGAAAAGTAAATCTAATTATTACAATCCATCCTACAACTAAAATTGTAAAGAAAAAGTCCTCAAACTAAGCCTCAATACACAAAATCACTAAAAAATACATTAAAACTCATGAAACACCAAAAATTAGGGCAAAAGAGTGTTGAGTCGATCAGCTATAAGCATAGAGCCGATCGACTCTAAGGATTCTCTAGAGGCTTTTTGCGATTTCCTTGCAATTTTCATATCCTAGAGCTGATTTTTAACATGTACAAAAGGTAAAAGATGATTAAAATATGAAGGGAATAAAATAAAAAATAAAATAAAGTAACAAATAACATCAGATTGAGCTAGAAATCCTAAAAGGTTATACAAACCTTAAGAATCTAAAAACACAGTGGACAGACATGGTAGATTAATTATATAACTTTAATGTACTAATTTGATTACAAAATAATAAGGAAAAGACAAATCTAATCATATAATCTTAATCATGCGATTAATCAAATTCAAAATCCAAAGACCGACATATTATCATATTCAAAGACTCTAATGCTCTTATTATCAGATTCCAAAACCCAAGAAATCTACAACATGTTAATTCATAAGAAAAACCTTAATCTAATCACATCAATCATGGAAATAAGATATAATAAGAAACCCTAATCATGTTCCTAAGGAAAAAATATAAATAATGAGGAAACTAGTTTAATAGGAGAATGATGTTGATTATGATAGATGAATGTTGGAGGACCCTCAGGTTGTCACCGTAGTTGATTATTCTGTGAGACTCAAGAGATGATGAAGCGGTTGAGTCGAAGATCGGTTGGGAATCTAGTGATGGATGAGGTATTGAGAAAGCTTCTGTCGTTTTTAAAAATAAGTTTCCAAATCTCAATTCTTTCTTAATGACCTTCTTTCTTAGTTACCAAAAAATCTTTGCTCAATAATGAACGTGAGTTTTTAAATCCACAGTATTCTAATCGATATTGTTGCCTTCTATTGTCGTTCTCCCTTATTGTCGTTGTTCCTCCCAAACCCTAGGCATAACTTTCTATTTATAGAGGTAGATTTTTTTAGAAAACGCCAGAGTAACAAATAAACTTCGATTTTTATTGAAAATTCTTTTAAAGAATCAATAAATATCCAATATCAAATTTTTAAAATTTAAATAAATATCATTAAAATCCATCGATTATCGTCAAATACCTTCTAGAATATTTATCTGGACGTAAAATTATCAAAAGAAATGACGTCAAAATGAGAAAACCTAAATTGGCACTATGTAGAGCCGGTCAGCTCTGTGCAGAGCAGATTGGCTCTACATATAGAAAGTTTGAAAAAAGTTTGCAATTAAGTCCCCAAACTTTCAAAATCTATCATTTCGACCCTTAAACTTTATTTTTATTGATAATTAACTCCAAATTGATTTTAGAAAGGTAATTTTGGTTAGATTAACCCCAAGTTTAACCTCGGATTTGCTCGTCCTTTATCTCCCAAGACTCGAGAAGGCATTAACTTTTATCATAGGATTTTTTATAATTCCCTCGATATCTAGATACGAAAAATGGATGCTGACAGCAACATATTAGAGAATGGCAATTCAGATCTTCCATAACATGATTCATAAGGAAGTAGAGGTATATTTGGATGATATGATGGTCAAAACAAAGACTTAGAAATAGCACTTTGAAGCATTAGACAGAGCATAAAGGTATAACCTCCTAAGAAATGTGCATTCGACATGATAGAAGGCAAATTGCTTAGGTTTAAGGTAAGTGAGAAGGGTATTAAAATGGATCCTAATAAGGTAAAGGCCATCAAAGAAATGCCATCGCCAAAGACTGAGAAAGAAATCAAAGGATTCTTAAGCAAAATTCAGTATATTTAGCCGCTTCATTGCCAAGCTCACTACTATTTGATCACCAATTTATAAGCTGTTGAAAAAGGACGAGAAGATAGAATAGGATGAGAAGTGTCAAGAAGCCTTTGAGAGTATTGAGAAGTATTTGATGAACCCACCAATATTGAGGCCTCGACAACCAGACCGGAGTTTGATTCTCTACTTAGTTGTAAAAGCATAAGCAATCAAGGCTATGTTGGCTCAGTCAACCGAAGCCGGCTTAGAGCACGCAATTTACTATATTAACAAGAAATTATTTCCATACAAGGTGAAGTACAACGAGGTAGAGAAAAACTGCTTAGCCATGGCATGATATTCCAAAAAGCTAGGCATTATTTCTAATCCTATTGAGTACAAGTTGTATCCAGGCATGATCTAATGAAATACTAATAGGAAACTTCGTCCTTGGTCGACAAGCTGGGGAAGTGGCTATTATTATTGACAGAATTTAATATTGAGTACACCACTAAAAAAGTATAAAAGGACGCGCGATAGCAGAAATCCTAGCACATAATTCAATTGAAGATGATGAGTCGTGCAATTTTAAGTTCTTGAATAAAATTTTAGTGGCTATATCGGTTGTTGGATGGAGGATGTAGTTTGATGGGGTGGTTAACAGGAATGGTGCACGATTTGGAGTCATCCTTGTGACACCGTGTGGTGAAATATTGCCTATTAGCTTTCGGGTCACTAATAATATGGTTGAATATGAAGCTTATGTCTTTAGTCTACAAATGCTACTAGCTATGGGGATCAAAGAGGTGGAAATCCTTTGAGACTTTATGCTAGTAGTATCTCAAGCAACTAGAGATTGGGACTTAAAAGAGGATAAATTGAAACCATACCATGATTACATTCAGGTAATCACTAAAGAGTTCACCTAGTGTCAGTTTGTGCATATCAGCAAATATGGTAATACGATAGCAGATGCATTAGTAGGGTTAGCTTCAGTTTGGGAAAACCCAAGAAAGGTCAAGACAAGACCCTTAGTCATGGTGCAGTCATATGAGTCGTGTCAAAAGAAGAAGAAAGAAGTAGATGGTCGAGTTGCACTATTGGATGACAAGCCATGGTATTATAATATTTTAAGGTACTTAGAAGATAGGATATATCATAAGTATGCTGATAAACATAATGGGGTAGTCTTTCAAAGGTTGGTTGTCATATTCATAACCCATCAGGGGGGTTGTTACTCAGATGTGTTGATGAAAAGTAAGCGTTAGGGATAATAGAGCAGGAGCATGCAGTCATTTGTGGCAATCACATAAGTGGACCATCACTATCTAAAAAGATCATCAGATAAGGATACTCTTGGCTTACTATGCTCACTGATTGCAATCGGTCTGCTAGAAGATGCTATCAGTGTTAGGTTTATGGCAACCTGATGCAACTTCCACCATCTCACCTATACACTATAAAGTTCTCATGGCCATTCTCATCTTGAGGAATAAATATTATAGGGAAAATCAAGTCTTCTACTAACAGCAAACATCGATAAATAATAGTGGTAGTGAACTACTTTTCAAAGTGGTTAGAGGCAGAATCCTTCACGAAGGTAAGGGCAAAACATTTGGCTAAGTTTATAGAGAAAAAGATAATATGTTGGTATAGGCTACCACATCATATAGTGTTTGGTAATAGAGTTCATTTCTAGGGAAAGTTTAAAAAGAAAATTATAAAATTGAACACCACAAATCTTCCCCTATAGGTCATAGGCGAATGAAGCTGTTAAGGCAGCTAATAAGAGTACAAAGAAAATCTTGGCCAAAATAACTAAAGGGTCGAGAGATTGGACAAAAAAGTTTTCATACACCATGTGGGATTATCAATGACGAGTCCTAGTAGGAGCAACCCCTTACTCCTTGGTTTACAGCATGGAAGTTGTGTTGCCAATAGAAGTTGAGATCAAGTCGTTATGAGTAATGATAGAAGCTGAGATACCCAAGGTTGAATGGGTGAAGGACTGATACAATCAACTTAACTGATCGATGAAACTAGAATGAGGACCATGTATCACACACAATTATACCAGCAAAGGATTACTCAAGTTTTTAACAAGCATGCTAGCCTCATCCCTTAAAGGTGAATAATTTGGCCTTATAGAGGAAAAACCGATAGATCTGGACCGGTTGGATAAATTCCAACCTAATTGAGGAGACTTGTGTTTTGTTAAGAAGATCTTCTCTAAAGGGGCACTAATATTGTCAGACATTAAGGACAATAAAATCAGTCAACTAGACAACATAGATAGACTCAAGCGATAATACATCTAAAGAAAACATAATTAAAAAAAAAAGAAAAAAGAAAAATAATAAATAAGCTTTTCGGATTGAAAACCCGTAAAGGGCGGTCTGAGTAAAAGTTAAAGCGGTTCACTAAGGTGAAAACCGAGAAGCACCTTAGGCAAAACTAAGAACTAAATAAAAGGAGAGAGAGTGCTCGACTGGTTAGAAAACGAAAAAGAGCTAACCAATCAAGGGAGTTAGATTGTTTCCAGCATGTTTTAAGATGTACTTTGATTAAATTGATTAATAACGTGACTTTGGATTATGAGAATATATTTCCAAGATTTTATATATGTTTTGCAATTTTCAAACAACATCTAGCAAATACAACAATTTTCTTTTTTTGCATTTTCTACTATTCTAATTCCTAGTCATTGGCTAATACAGGAATAGTGTAGCATCAATGTTAAACATCAGTGTGCCTAAGCAACCACCCCAGCTCTGTAAGTGTCATCCATGAAAGAATCACTCAGCTCCAACAAGTTTTGAAGAATGGTTTGGTGGCTCCAAGTTTTGCAAACATGGTCTAAGAATTAAGCGAAGACAGGTCCTAGCTTGAATTCCTGGTGGGTAGTAAGAATCCTCTATGGCCTTCCATACTGACGGACGAGTCTGGATGGGGTATAAAATGAGTTAAAATCCAGCCCTAAGAGCACGATACAAAAGGTGTAGCTCTACAAGGTGATTTGAGTTATATGCTACCAAGGGCACATCAAGTATACCTCTTCATTAAGAAAAGTACTCATCCACTCATGCCACTTAGTGTAGTTGCTGGCGTGCGTGGCTTAAGAAATGTTGAGCAATATACTTCTTTGGGGACATATGCAGAATAGTAATGAGGCTTAATCTCTCCTATTACCATATCTAAAAAGAAAGAAATAAAAGGAAAAAAAAGAAGAAGAAATGAAAACGAGTAAAAAGCAAGTTTGCTAGGTCAAAACCCTAATTGGCAACTTAGGCAAAAATTAAGACGGGCTCACTAGGCTGAAAACCTAGAAATGGGCGGTCTAGGCAAAAGTTAGATCACAAAAGCAATAAATAAATATCAAATATGGAGTAGGTAAGTACCTAGAGGATGATCAAACTACCCTAGAGTTGGTTACTATGACCTCTTCAAACTATATCTAATCCTACTAAGGTCTCTGCTAGGGTGAGAAGGTGGTAGTGCTGGTCAATTGAGGAAGCAAGCTTACAATGCTCAAGCCATTTAAGTCATCCTCGTGCACCAACAAGAATTGAGCTATCAAGCAGAAGTGTTAGACTCTCAGCCAGGTTAGAGTGGTAGGATCGACAGACACTAGTAACCTCATCAAGAATAGGAGGTCAAGCCCAAGCCCTTTACAATGCCCCGCCAGGCTCTGAGTGGTCAGATCGAAAAAGTTTGCAACCTTCTACATCGTCGGTGATCCTGTATAAGGTAAAATTATTGCATTCGAAGACTGTGCATGAGCATCTAGGATGGCAGCAAACTCCTCCCATATGGGGCAAAATTCTAAGCTCCCGAAAAGGAACACATGGGCATCAGGGTCCTAAAAACTTAGAGCTGCATGAAGGAAGGCGGGATTAAATCTCACATCCCTTAAGAATCTGAGACAAGCCAATGGAGGTCCAAGTGTCAACTAGACACTCTTAGAGACGCCCTTCAGTAATGGTTGAAAAATAGCAAAAGAAGCTTCGCTCATAATATCGAAGAGATTTAGGCCGAATGGAGATGATAAATGAACAAAAAATACAACATTATGCCATTTATAGGCCAAGCTAGGGCCTTAGCCCTCGTGGGTTAAGCTTACCCCATGTGGAGTAAGCTTAAGGCCACATGGGTTAAGCCTTACTCCATATAGGTTTGGGCCTTATTTAATGCAATGTGGGTTTTCTTTTTTGTGAAATTCAAGCATTATTGTATTTGTAACCATTTTTTGTAGTTAAATATTATTTAACAGGCTTTGTTTAACATGATTTCTTTTCATATGTGTATGTAAACTACATGTGATTTCCTACCATTCAAAGTAAAAATAGCAAATAAATAAATGAAGTAAAAGTTCAAAATTCAATACATATAGAAAGCAGGAAAGAAAAGTTTCTAAAGGTAAGGTTGCATAGGACCATAAAGAAAAACTCTAACTATGAGAAAATAGGGAAAACAAGAGCATATTAAGACGCATCCTTACCATGTCCATCACCATCACCATCGCCGCTACTGTGACCATCTCTATTATCCTCCTTTAATAAGTCAGTAATGTCGATGGTGTCATCAAAATCATGGGTCCGCAATCGAGTAATCTCCTCTTCGAAAGCGATCCTCTCGAAGGCCCACTAGGCACGCTCCTCCTCAAAGCTTGCATAAGTGGCATCCACTATGCGCGGGTCTCCTACCACTATCTCTGTTGCTTGCTCCAAGAGGCCCGGTTGGCGTTCCACTATGCCACATCTGCCTGCTTAAGCAAACACACACAACACATTATTTTATATCATGCATGCATTCATAAAGCATAAATAAATTGGAAGATAGAGTTACCTGGTGGTGGTGAGTAGTCTCCGGGGTCATGGGCCCCAATGCCTCATAGAGCCAGCTTGCATAATCCATCGAAGCTTGAGGAGCTTGTAATCCAATACAACAATAAAAATAATAAAACCACACAGGCAACAAATACATAAAGTGACAAAGTATAAGGACTTATGTGGGTCGTGTCATGCAACTGGCACTCCAGTAAAAGGACTTATCAAGGCGCAAATATCGAGAGACATAGCCATTCTCAGTCAGCATCATCACGACGAGCAAAATTGGGTGTATCAGGTCTCCAAACATCATACCCTTTGGAGTAGCTAGCTATGGAGGAGGCACTAGTGGCTCAAGAGTAGGGGTAGATGTTGAGGAGGAAGACCCATGGTTTGCCCTATCTTACGGTGAGAAGACTCTCGCCTAGTACCAACCCCAAGGTCAGCATGAGCCGATGTGCGGGCATCTCTACTCGGGTAGTGGCAAGCATCCCAGCAAAATCTTCATAAGTCATGGTAGAGGACCTACTCTCCTCAACCAGCTCATCATAGGAGTACCATATTTAGGCTCACTCGACTAGTGCTATTATCATTTGCCTCACGTAGGTCAAACCCTAGGGTAGCGATAGAGGAACGAGTAGACTAGTAGGGCTTAACCTCTAGTCCCTCAATCGGTCTTCCATGTACCATATGCAAATCTAGGGGACTCTACTAAAAATTTATGCTCCTCCAAGGCAAAGGCCATTATTAAGGACTCTTTGCCGCCCAATCGGCAAGCCTACCCCACAAAAATGTCTCAATCTGTAAAAGAAAAATGACATATGTATGATATCTAACTTTTTCAATATAAGATGTTTTACTGATACCTTCCATTTCAAGTACTCACCTTGGCTCAAGGAACGATGTTAAGCCATCGGCGGTGTGCATCCAGCTAATGCGAGGAGCCATTCTCAATGCACGAGTCGGTCCATCGGTTGAGGAAAGGAATAGTAGGACCGCTAAGGATAGGGCACCTAATTGAGAATAACCGATGCTCGGGGCCTATATTTGTACAATACGTGACCAGAATAATGTGACTAGAATAACAAGCATATCCATAATGTAAATAAAGGCAACTAGATAAGAGACATAATGGAAGTAGGTAAGCAAAGCCGCATAGAGTCTACCTAGCTCAGCACCCCTACTCCAACCCTCAGTATAACTATGCCAGCCCAGCTCTTCCCTAGGCTATCCGAAGATAGTATTCAAATCCATCAATAGGGGAAGAATCTTGAAGTGCACACATTGCTCCGTATCAATTAGGATGGTGCTCCCTGCAAAGTAGGTGATGAAGGGACGAGCATATTGATCCACCTCTACATCGCCCAAAGGCTACTCAGTGGTGTCTACCCTCCCAATTTAATAGGCTCCTGATGAAGTCAGAACCACCTTCATATGGCTCTTGACTTTCGATTCGATCCCAAGTAACTCAGCTAGTCTAATGGTGCTCTAATGAAACTGATAATTAAATATCGGCAAGTCGCCATGGCAACAGAATTTAGTAAGGGAACGGGGTCATGGTCATCTCCCTAAAATGCAGCTAAAAGGTGTGTGTTTGTATCTGGCCACTGCTCTATCAACATAGTCATTATCATTGCGTCATTCTCAATAGGTAAAGAATAAATGCCAACTAAGCAAAGTCAGCATCAGCACACGAGCCCTAACCCTTATAAGTAGCTCATCCTACCATATACATGGGTAGGATAAGTTACCGACCAAGCTATGGCAAACAGTGAATGGCTACATAGGCAATAGACTAAGCTAAGTCTCTTACTTTGTCTTTTCATTAAAATCACTTAGTCTATTCAATTCGCTTTTTTATTCTATCAGGCTCATTTCATTCAATTTTTATCATTTACCTATTTGCTAACATGCATATATGCATAATAAATAAATAAAATAAAAAAATAAGCAAAAAAAAAGTACATAACAAAAATAATTGATGGTTGCTATCTATACAGCTACAATCTTAGGCAGTGTACCTATGGATGCAGTCTAGCACTAATGGCGAGTATCAAGGTCATATTCCTCAGGAAAGTGAAAGCCCAGAGTTACTCCTTTGTTCTTTGTTATATTAACCTAAAATGAATGATGAATAATTTCTAAGCTAACTAATAGCTACAAGCTAAGTTCTAAGGGAGATGCAGGAGTAAATGGATAAATGAAATAACCCAGACAAGAAAGCAAACCCAAAGGGAACCTAAACTAGTTGGCAATCAAATAAAAGATAAAGGATTGATAACTCCAATTATGCTACCCGTGGACAAATTCTTAACTTAATTCTGTTCTGGAGCTATAGTCAGGGCAGTATTAGTTCTTTCTCCTTTTTTATTTCTTATATTTTGTACATTGGGGACAATGTGTCCTTCAAGTGTGGGGTGGGTGATATTTATCCCATCTCAGTTATTTGTTTATTCTTTGTGCAATTTTTTATAAAATTTTAAAAAATGTTCACTTTGTTTCGATGCTCTTACTATTAACTTGCTTTTGAAATCCTGTTTATGTTTCGATGCTCTTACTGTTGACTTGCTCTTGAACTCCTGTTTATGTCCATGTGATCGGGTAAAAACCGATAATGTTGAGTTTTGCGGAAGAACGTAAGATAATTAGTTTGAGTTTTGCACTAAGTTGCTTTGGTTTATTTAATTCTGTTTTGATGATTTTTGTTTGGAACCTACTCAAAAGCACACTTGTGAGAAATTGAGCCTAAATTGAAAGCATACACTTTATATGCTTCTATTTATTTCTTGTTGAGAGTGCCAATTACTGTCTTTACTTTTAGAACTTGCTCGGTAATGCTTATGAGGGCCACAAGGAGAGTTTAACACTTTGGTATGAAAGAGGTACTTAGGTTTTTCATTCTAGCCAAATAGCCTTCATTCGTTTATTAATTCTCTAGAGTGAAAAGAGGTGCATCAGCAGGTATATCAGGGTGTTGGCTAGTCTGTGGTAGAGGAGTGGCTGTAAATAATAAAATAAAGACTTAAAATCGAAATGAAACAAAAATTAAATAAAATATGAAAACTAAAACTAATAAAATGTTTCAAAACAAAAGGTTAAAATATTAGAGATTAAAGATAAAAATTGGGGTGCCTCCCAAAAGGGCTTCTTTTTTATGTGATGAGTCTTCTTAGCTGGACTCGTGGTGAAAAGTAAACGGGCATGATCGACGACCATCCATCCTTCTTCCAAGCAAATGGCTTCAAGTATCCACTTAGAGGCATAATCGTCAATGTCCTCTTCCCGACTATCAAGCAAGCTGCCAGTATGATGGGCAAGACTCGCTCCTCGTATAATTGCACGTAGTCATGATGCTCTAGGGGCTCTTCCAATTTGAAAGCTGAAGTTTCACCAATTGGAAGGATCGACGGTTGGGCAATTTCTTCAGGAACATTGATGGTTTTCTCTAGTCCTTGGCTTGGTTCATTTGCTAGAAGAAACTCGAGCTCCTCCAAGACTTCTTCATTGGATAACTCGTGCTCATCTTCCATCATCGAAGAGACTTGTGGAAAATCCACCAAAAATTCCTCTAACTGCAACTCAGTATCATCAACTGTACGTTCCTGTTGA
The DNA here is from genome assembly GCF_019578655.1 of Ricinus communis. NCBI lineage: Eukaryota > Viridiplantae > Streptophyta > Magnoliopsida > Malpighiales > Euphorbiaceae > Ricinus > Ricinus communis. The sequence continues at coordinate 28,772,283 of NC_063263.1, read as the reverse complement.
TAGTCTTTCAAAGGAATCATGTTCGTCTCTTCCTTTTCTAGTTCCATCTCTATGTTCAAGAAATCGTCCTGCACAGAAGCATCATCGTCAAACATAGTAGATAAGCCAGAAAAATTCTCACCTGAACGCAAAGTGACGGCGCTCAAGTGTTCCTAAGATTCAGTAGCGTTTGATGGAGTTCTCAATTGCTCTTCAGCTAGTAACTTGAAGATTAAGCCTACTTGATGCGCTATGTTCTTAATCGAGGCTTGTTGATCTTCAAGTATCCTCTCTATTTGTTGGAATCTATCCTCAAGACTTACAATAAACCTCATCATCAGCTCCTCTGACACTAACTCTTCATCTTAAGTTGATGGTGCAAGATTAGGCTGCTGAAATTCTAGTGGTTCTTGGCCATTTAAGCTCCATCCAAAGGGTGAATGAGTGCTCCATTCCTGATTATAGGTGCTTCCATACGAGTCATTTGGCCAACTTCCCGTTTAATTCACCTGTTCATAGTTATAAGAACAATGAGCAACATCACTATATAATGGACAATCATTACTCAAATGTAAACCACAACAAAATTCACAAAAAACTTGAGATGAAAGGATAAGAGTGGAGAGTTGATCGGTAGCCCTGCAAAATGATTCCACTCGAGCTTCTAAAGATGCACGGGTATCCCAATTTTTAGCATTCTCTTATTTCCTGATCCCATTTTCCAACGTGTCATACAAAGAGTTTAGCATTGAACCTCTTTATCATCCACTATCTGAATCATAAACTTAACTAAATAAATATGTACAAAAAGAACATAAATAAATATAAATAAATAAATGGCTAAATTAACAAATAGCAAATTTCACTCTAGTTTTTAAATATTCCTCGGCAACGGTGCCAAAAACTTGATGTGTGCTACTTGTGTTAGCTACAATCTAAGGCAGTATACCTATCGATGCAGTCTAGCACTAATGGCGAGTATCAAGATCGTATTCCTCGGGAAAGTGAAAGCCTAGAGTTACTCATTTGTTCTTTGTTATATTAACCTAAAATAAATGATGAATAATTTCTAAACTAACTAATAGCTACAAGCTAAATTCTAAGGGAGATTGATGAGCATAGTTTTACACATATTTGCTTGTATATTATTGCGTATGTTCTTAGCAATTATTGTGCTTTTATTCCCAGATCACCCGTGTTTTGTGTTCTTTTGCATTTCAGGAACATTTATAGGACCATCATCGGTGTTTAAGCAATTATAGATCAATACGTGCGGAAACGGATGAGAATTCATCAAGATCGGACAAGAGTCCGCAATGCATTCATTGAGCACGGCCTGGACTCTAGCCGTGCTCAACCATTAGCTTTGATTCTTGAAATTTGCACTTTGGGCACGGTTTCCGTAGCCACCACAGCCTTCAGCACAGCCCGTGGTGGCCAACACGGGGAGAAACACGGTCGTGGTGAAACCCTACTTGGTGAGATCTACAGTTTCAGCACGGCCTGGACTTTGGCAGTGCTGAGTTAAATATATAAGAAAAATGAATTTTTCTTAGAAAGAAGAGAGGGGGAAGAAGTGACATAAAGCCCTGGCGGCTGGTTCGGTTTTTGCACAGTATTGAGTGCGAGAGAGAGTTGCGGGGAGTAAGAATCCCGGAATCGCAAGATTCTGAGTGCAAAACCATAGTGGAAGCAATTCAAGAGGCAGTTTGGGAGATTAATCAAAGTTTAAATTGAGTTTCAATTTGGTTTATGTTGATTTTCAATTTGGTTTATATTGAGTTTCAGTTTGGTTTATGTTTAGTTTATATTGAGTTTTTATTTTGTTTATATTTTATTTATATTAAATTCATAGCTTAACTTGTTTTTGGATGTGAAAAAATCAAATGATTTATTTACTATATTAAAAAATGATAAATCATATATAGTAATATATTAAAGATAGAACATGTACAAATAATAATAAAAAATTAGGACATATGATATACACATATAACATGTTATAAAATTATACGACCTTAACTTACAAATTAGACTCCTCAGACTGCACTCCTAAACCTGCAACGGAGTTGACTGCCCTGCTGGAATGTCTAAACGACTAATAATTTAATCAATTAAAATTTATGAGATAATCTAATCCTAAATCTTCAAATAAATTTAAGTGTTTAGACTTTATTTAATTCCTACTATAATTTCTATCGAGAATTTGGCATAACCTCCTTAAAATATAAATATATTTTCCTCTAAAATTTGTGCATTTCTTGTTTAACACTTCAATAATATTCTAAACTGTATACAACTTTGGTCAAACTCTTCAAAGTACAATTCATACCCCACCACTGCAACCCAATCTGTAACAATTCTATATAGCAATTATATAATTTATAAAGAAGTAACTGACATCTACTATGAATAATTAAGGAAATAAATCTAAGAAAGATAAATTTATATGAAGTTGCTTTAAACTTTAGTAATAGAAGTTAGTTTCTTAAGCTATTAATAAATAAGTTAAAATAAGTAAATATGTATAAAATAAAATAAAATAATAATTTATCTAAAAAAATAAGACGTTAATGAAAAAACAGTCATAAATACATAACTTTAAAGAAAAGGTTCTCATTTACTTATTTATAAATACATTATAATAAGATCTATAACAATGTTACTTTTTTAAATATAAATACCAATTATTTATTTATAATTCTAATTAAAATGATAAAGTATAAAATTTACGCTTTAATATATTTGAACTTTCAGAATTAAAACAAAATGCACACATAGATATTTAATTAGTTAACTATAAGGAATCAAAACTGATAAGTATTTAAATAATAATTAATCGCCCATGTCATACAAGAATTTTACTAAATAATTTTATCAACTTAACCCACAAAGAAAACTTGTATCCATCTATTAATTATAACTATCAATTAAAGCTTATAATTGAACAACAAAAATAATTAAAATAACTAATTAAATTACTTAGCTACATTTTAGAAAAAAAAAAGAATTAACAATGTAATCATACTCTTAATGATACTAATTATGATTATTGAAATTAAATTAAATTATAAAATATCAAACAGTTAAGAATTTATTCAAACGAAGGTAACGCCTGTCGACTAGTTACCAATCCTCGATGTTCGTTCGATGATTTGAAAATACCAACGGATTTCTCAATATATAAAATCATGGTTCAAGTATCATTTTTTTCCTAAAACTTTGACAATTGATCAAAAATAACAAAATATTATTAACCATTTGATCATAAATAATGTTTGATAAAGTAAAACCAATGGCATCCATGGACAACCCATATTTATTTGAAAAATCTAACAGTTGGATTGATTTGAAATACTGAAAAATCGAATGTAAACCATATTTTCTCTGTATATTTCTCTCTATACAAGCTGTAAAAATCGATGTGGTTAATCTCAAATAAAAGTTGGTTTCGTAATACTTCTATCGCCTTAAGAATCACAGAGTTAAAATGAGAAAGTAATAGCTAATTGGAGTTGTGTTAAGATCTTTCTTTTCTCGTATTTTAGTTCCATCGCTACTAATATATAAACTCTATGGAAAAAAAGTGTGCCTTTTATTAAATTATAGTTTGTCCTTAATCAAATAATAATCTTTCAATTAAGCTTCTATATACATATAAAATAAGAGATTCAATTTATATCAATTTTAATCCTTAGTAATAATAATATTTACATACAAAACCCAATTAACATTTTTCCTTATAAACCTTTCAATTTTTTTTTCTTTCTAAAAAAATAAATCCTTTTTTAATAATAAAATTAATTTGTATATATGTTCTTGTTTTAAAATATTCAAATAAATTAAATAAATATAATTATCTAAATTATTATCATTTGACAGTAGAGATTCAAAAAATTATTTCTTTTATATCACCATAATGTTATTTATTCAAAATTATAAACTTTACCAAATTATTTAGATTAAATATATAGTCAACCTATTTAAAATAAAACTAGTACTCTTCCTTTATATTTTTCAATATAATTAAAGACTCTAAGTTAAATCTTCATGATACTAATTAAACTGTCTTGAAATTTAAATTATATCTAATGAAGTTTAATAAACTTAAATTTCCATCAAGATATTAATTGTTCCAACATAATTTAAAATTATTGAACTTAAAAATTCAGTTATTACACTAATTGCAAAGTACATAGGCTATCTTAACTGAAATCAAAGACATACTTATTTTACCACCACAAGGTTGAATAAAGTCTAAAAGATAAAAAAGAAAAGAAATTCAAGTTTATTATAATATTATATGATAATATATCGGTTTCTAATTAGTTTCTATGTGGTTTCAAATAGTTTATATTTGGTTTATGTTAAGCTCTTGTCGAGAAGACCTTAGGATAAGTTGCTAAAATAAAGGAGAGAGGAGGATCGACCCGTTCAGTCAAATTTTAAAAAATGACTGATGGGAGGAGGTGGAGACCTTTCTTTGGCCCTCTTCAAAAGGAAATGCGAAGTCGCGGGGTTAAGCTCGGCAGAAGATTCGAGAATAGGATAGGGTCATATGTTCTTAAAATTCAAATAAAAAAAGGAGTTCCAAACCTTTATGCATGCACTTCCGTATAAGTGTTATATACAAGTTTCAGCCAGGAAAAGGCTAGAAAGATTAAACCAATTTGAACTGCTCACATAGTAGCATAAAAGTCGGGGGGGGGGGGGGGGGGGGGGGGGTGGAAGGGAATTACTTTCAGATCTCCCTCTCTCTATCTATAGAAAGAGATCCGTTGCGTGAGCAATAAATAAAATCAAAGTGGATATGCAAAAGAAAAGGTTGCTAATATTTTTTATAGGAAATTGAAAAAAACCATATATAGGATATAATTTCTTCAATAATTTTCATCATGGAATGGAATGATGATTTAATAAATAAAAAAGAAATAGCACTACATCGAAGGATATGGTAGTTCCATCTAAAAAGAAAGTTAAACAATGAATAATACCATTTCACTTAAACCCCTTAACATAGGATAATATCAAAAAGTCCATTACTCTAATTTTCAAAAAGGAACTAAAGTCCTCGAGTACTAAATTTTGTCAATATATTAATATTTATTTACACAAATAATAATTTAATTATCAAATTGATTAAAAATTTCCTTTTACCATTAGTTGATTAGATTAGATCAAAAGAATCTCACTTAATTTTTTTTCATCATTATTCTTTTTTCTTATAGTTATATTTACTGTATCTAAATATTATTTTCTAAATATCATTTTCTCATTCATATTCATTATTTTCTCCTAATGTTTTTCTATATATTTAACTTTGATCAAATTCGATACGTGATTATAACTTATACTATCATATTGAAAATCTTTTCTAAATAACTTTTTATTCGTATAAACTAATACAAAACAACTAATAATAGGTTTCACAAGTAGTTGATGGTGAAGTTATTTATGATGAAATGGGATATTAATTAATAAGATTAAAACTCAATGAAGTTTTAATATAATAAAGAAAAGAAATAAAGTACAATCTGGCCACTAACTTTATTGTTTGGATTTAATTTAGTCTTTTTAAAAATTTATAAATATTTTAATCCAAATTTTTATATATTTAGTTCAAAATTATCCTTATTGTTTACAAAAATAAGAGTGAGTTATACACTCTCTAGAAAGAGAGTGGATAGAATAAAAATAAAAAATATTAATTTTCTATAATTAAATTAAATTATTTAAACTAAAATATATATATTAATATTTAAACAAAACATAATAAAAAAATAAATGTTACTACTTTTCAGTATTCTTACTATTTTTTCCTTCATAATGAGGATGAAATAAACACTTACGGTGGTGGTAGTACCGAAGGCAGTAAATGTAAGTGCAATTTTAATGAGAATAATGGTGGTAATAACTACTTATTATTAATTATATTAATTGTATTAAAATTAATAATTTTTAAATATTATTATAAATTTATTAATTATTTTTATTTTCAAGAAAGAGTAACTATCACTCTCATTTTTTCTTAAAAATAAAATTAATTTGAGTCAAACATATAAAAAAATTTGGGATATAAAATCTATAAATTTAGAAAATGATTAAATTTAGGCCGGATACAAGATTAATAGCCAAATTAAACTTTATTCCTCAGGAAAAATACAGGGACTCATTGTGCAATAGGCCAAACCTCAGGGAGTTTAACGTAATTAACCTAAATGAATATCTCTGCTTCGAAACCTAAAACCCTGTTTCTAACAGAGCGTAAGAAGAGAAAAGAGGTGAAAACCAACTCGTTGCTTCCCTCTAAACACAAACAGCAACTCGTTGCTTCAACAATGGCTTCAAAACAATCAAAATCAAATTCAAAGCCGAAACAAACACTTAAAGAGGTCAAAACCCTAGGAATACAGCTACTCTCTTCAACAGCTCATGTTAACAATCTCCCTCTCCTTCTCACCTTCATCTCCTCGAACTACCCTCCTCAGTACGTCGTCGAATCTCTCCTCTCTCTCCAGTCCTTCTTCACTCCCCTCCTCCCTTCTCTCCCTGCTTCTTCTTCTTCGAAAAAGTCCAAGAAAACGACAACGGATGATGACGATGCTGCAGTTATTTACAAAACTTGGCTTCGCTCCAAGTTTGATGAGTTGGTTAAGTCGCTTCTCAATCTTCTTTTGTCCGTGGAGCTGGATGAGACTTTGAGAGTGAGTTGTTTTTATTGCTTGGCATTGGGTATTGTGGTGATTTAGTGATTTTGATGAGTTTTCTTTCTCTGATAAATTTTGATTAGGATGTTGTATTGGATTCGGTTATGGAATTTGTGAAACTCGGGAATGGAGGAAGATTCAATTCGGCTATTTATCATAGATTACTATACAATTTAGTAAGTTTTATTAACTTTCCCAAACAAAAATAGCATTGTCAAAGTAAAGAGATTAAACCTCTTAATATGTTTTTCGCTTGCAGGTTCAATCTGCGACCCCGGTTGATTTTGTGTTAGAATTGCTTGCCTCCAAGTATTTCAACTACATTGATATTTGGTATTGTTCCGGCCCACTTAAGATCATTGTAACTGCCAGTTACAAGAGTCATTTGTGTGTTTTGATAGTTACTGTTGGGTTTGTATGTCATTTCTATTCATGCATCCCTATAAAATAGCACGTACATTGTTTTGAATTATTTTATTTCTTTCTCTTTTGATATTGCTGAGTCAGTTTACTTCTTTTATAATCTGTTTTTTATGTTTGGGAACAGTTACTTCACCTACATTAGCCTCGACAAACTTGCTAAAACAATGGGGGAAAATGACAGCCCTGGTACAATTTTAGACATGGTTCTCATTTTATCATGAATTTGTTTTCCAATTGTTTTATCATGGATTTGTTTTCTTTTTTAGATAACAAGGCTAAGAGTGCTGCCAATGGAGATGATGCCAGTCATCCAAGGGCCAGGTTTGTGTGGTGTTATTGTATTTGTTTACCACAGTTTGCAGATAGCTTTGTGATTTTTTGTAGTTTGGTTTTAATTTGATGTGTGAACTTATGCACAAAATTAGATCCATAGAATTCTTTAAGCCACTCATTCAGACTGAGAATTAGTAAAGTCAGCACTAATTTCTTTTTTTTTTCATGTTATGTTATTATGACTCACTTTTACTTTACACATTCAGTATTTCCCTCAGTTATGTTGGCTTTTCTGATTTTTATTGTGTGCACTGCACAAATGGGTAAAGCAAGGAAGTTTCAGCTGCTTGTGTATCTGTTTTAATGTGTCTTTGACATCCTAGATCTCATTAATCGATTCCTATGGTTTGTATTAATTCTACTTTCTTGCTTGATGATTAGCTGTACTTTCTTGTTTCTTTAACTATTTTTTGAATAACCAAAATTGCTCAAGGGTGATCACGTTTCTTGTGTAAGAATGATTCTAATAACTCTATAGCCTGCCAAATGTTCAACCATTTTCTCTATCTTGCAGCATGGATCTATCTATTCACAAGATACATTATATCCTATCATGCATCCCCACAGTAGAGGACCCAAAAGAGAATTCTGATAATAAGATGTGGAGTGGCTTAGGTGATTGTCTTTTGCACTTGATGTTGATCTTTTTTAGTAGTTTAGGACAATTTATGCATGGAAATATACATGCACAATGTCCAACCCCTAAGTAAAGGTGCTACTTTATGAACTCAATGATAGCATGAATATTGGTTGATGATTTCCAAAGCTTAAAGAACCTTCGACAACTTTCTCACTCTTAACTTCTTCACAAACTTTCTATTTTGGTGGTTATCTAAAATCTTAATCTTCAATTTTTCTAACCTAGCAGGATTCTCATCAAAAAAAGGTGAATCAAAAGATGCTTCTGAGCTCTCGAAAGTGCAAGATAAGGATCAAAATAATGCAAGTTGTCAATCCTTATTCATGCAGATATTTTATGCCATTCTATTTACTAGATTCTCTTCTTTTTCTTTGTGCATTTGCTGGATGCTTTACTGTAGTTGTTTTCAATCTGTATTCTTCTGTGCTGACCCTATTATGCATGCAATCCATTCAGGTCTTATCTGCTGCCAGTATTAGTAAAAAGATGAAATTAAAATTCACCAAGGCATGGATTTCATTTCTTAGGTTACCCCTTCCAGTTAATGTGTACAAAGAGGTAAATTTCTGACACTATTTTTCAACTTCTTTTTTTTCTTTGAGTTAGTTGTGGCTTTCATTATAAAGAGAGTGGGACACAATTGTGTTGCATTAGGTCTTTAGAGAAAGAAAACCTATGTTCTAACTGTTACAGTTATCATTTTATTTCTATACTGAATTTAAATCATATATCCTAATTTATTATGCCCAAAAGCTCAATTTTGCTGTAAGTTTAAAACTGATGAATGGAAAACACTTAATTTTCTAATCTAGCTACGCCCTTGCTCCAAATTTTCAGTTCTGCAAAGGCAGCTCACTGCATTTGGCAGCTTGTTTCTTCCTCAACCGCTAAAATGAGAAATGATAAGCTTTATCAATCAAAATCATCCTATCCCTTTGTTATTTAGGATGAGACTTTCCTTGTTTATTCTTTTGCTCTCACCATTAATTATCTGGCCAGATTTGGTTTACTTCTTGGCTGTCAGTTCATCTTTCATAGCGAGATGTATATCCCTTTTTGGTTGTACTTGGTGGCAGTGAATCGTTTTTCTTCAGCACATTTTTTATAAATGTTCATAGTCATATTATTTGAGTGCCTATTTCTCCTTTAATTTGTAGATTTATTACTGACTGTGCAACACATTTATTTTAATTTTTTTTATGAGATGCAAATTTGCATTAGCTCATTTGGACATTTTCTTTGACTCTTATTTTCCCTTGTTGGTTTAACATAGGTTTTATATAATGCTTTCCATTCTCTCACCTGCTATCTTTTCTTTTTTCTTTCTTTTTTTTTTTCTTTTTTCTTACTTTTTTTTTCTTGCCCAGGTTCTCATTTCTCTCCATCAGGCTGTCATTCCTTATATCTCTAATCCGTTGATGTTATGGTATACTTATAAACCCAATTTCTTTCTCCTCGAGGATATGATGTCCCTTTATACTATTTCCTAACTTCTGATATATATCTGACATTATGCAGCGACTTCTTAACAAGATCATATGATATCGGTGGTGTTGTCAGTGTTATGGCCCTTAGCAGCCTTTTTATCCTCATGACTCAACACGGCTTGGAGTATCCCAACTTCTATGAAAAATTATATGCGCTATTGTTACCTTCTGTCTTCATGGCAAAACACAGGTCAAAATTCTTTCAGGTAATAGGTAGTGTTGATTATTGTTCAATGAATTAGAATATTATTTTTGAGTGACACATGATAAAATGAAATAAAAACCAAGCTGCAATAAGGACAGTAAACTTTGATATGCATCTTCATGGTCCTGAAGTTGGTAAATACCATGCGCGCAAAAACAACTTTTACGAACTCCATTCAACTGATAATGGATATAAAAAGAAACTGCAATAAATTAACATATTATTGACTTTAAACTTTGTCGTTGACATGCAATTATCTGTGTGCAGCTTCTCGACTCCTGCCTAAAGTCACCACTTCTTCCGGCATATTTGGCTGCTGCTTTTGCTAAGAGATTGAGCAGATTAGCACTTACAGCCCCTCCTTCAGGAGGAGTAGTTATTATTGCATTGATTCACAATCTGCTAAGGAGGCATCCATCTATCAACTGCTTGGTGCACCGGGTAATATTACAGTCTTATTATTGTATGTAGAATCTTTATCATCTATTTGGGTGAGCTGGCTATGTTACTCGTTACATTTCAAAGACTGAAGTATGCAGTATCTCATACATTTTTCTTCCCGTAGAAGTTGTATTTATCCCACATCGCTTGGTTAATTAGCTGTTATAATGTATATAAGTGGATTGGACACCCTTTTCCTTTGAGCTAGCTTTTGGAAATGAGTTCTACCCAAGCCAATTTATCATGGTATCAAACCCGACCTTTTGTCTGCAATGGTGGGTTTGGACCCGACGCATTTTCATGTCACGCTAAGCGTGAGGGAAGGTGTTAGAAGTTGTATTTATCTCACATCGCTTGGTTAATGCATTGTTATCGCGTATATAAGTGGATTGGACATCCTCTTCCTTTGAGCTAGCTTTTGGGAATGAGTTCTACCCAAGCCCATTTGTCACCTCTTATTAATGATTAGTTACTGCATTACCACCTAAAATAAATATTTTAGTATATTTCCTGCCGTCTAGAAGAAATCTTTCTGATTCTAATAAACTTGGATAATAGTATATTGTCTTGCTGATTTAAGAGATGTATTCACATTATTTTACTTATAGAGAGAATGCCTTCATCAGTTCTTCTTCATATGCATTTGACAAGTTTTTCATGGATTCTCAAGACTCAAAAAGTTGTCATTTGTGAATGATATGCCTGATTGAACCTTTCAAGGAAGAGAAAAGGCAAAATGATATACCAATTGAATGTGATATAGTCTGAAGATAGTTGACTTGCTTATAAGATAGAACATATAACCTAAAATGTAAAACTTCTGCTTATGTATTACTTGGTTTATTTTTCAGGAAGATGGTAATGAAAGTGCAGCTGATAACTCCAAAGCAAAAGGGGAAGATGCCGGCGATGCGAACAATTCTAGAAATGGAAGTCATGCTTCTGCTAGAAAACCTGGCATTGATCGTTTCAATAATGAGGAATGCAGTCCTATAAAGTCTAGTGCCTTGAGTAAGTACTATTTCCAATTTATTTGAAATTCGCTCGTTCATACCATGCTAGCGCCTTTTCAACTGTCAGCTAAAAGCAACCCTATGTTGGGTGAATTTACATGAAAGTTTTATCCACATGCATTTGTTTGCTTTCAGTTTTATCCACATGCAAGTCATGCCTAGGGATAGGAAATCCACATTTTCAAGGGAAAATCCAAAAGGGTCCCATGTGGTTTATCCTTTTGACAATTTTTTATGTGGTTCTTTTCATGATAGATTAAGGTTAGTGATAAACATTGATCTCATTTCCATTGAAAACTGCATTTCCTTCTTTATCCTTTAACAATAGGCTGCCACTGAAAGTGTATTGAATCCTAGACCTCTTGGTCTTGAGGAATCTGTTACATCAATAATTTTTTTCAGTACATTCATTTTTCATCCTGTTCTCATATTTAACTCCATTCAAAATTCCTCTATTCTCATATGTTCACGTGCATATGAGAGTTGGACAATGGAAATTAGTGCTCAAATATATGCATTAACAGCAATCTTCAAACAGGAAGCTCTTTGTGGGAAATTGATACCCTTAGTCATCACTACTGCCCACCTGTTTCAAGGTAAGCGCTTCATCATTAATGCCTGATCAGCAAGTGATGCTATATTCATTTGTGTCTCAGTATATTTTATTTTGTTCACAATAGGTTTGTTCTATCACTGGAGAATGACTTGACAGTCAGAAAGAAAACCACTGAAGTTAACATTAACGATTTTAGTTCTAGTTCATATGCAACAATATTTGAAGAGGAGGTAATATTATAATCTTTGCCAATATCTATCAAATTTAATTATCAGTTCCATTATACATATGAAGCATGCATATAAAACAAGTGCGGTATGTGTGTTTTTTCTTCAAAAGAAATCCCAGTAATTTGATAAAGTTTGATTCACCTTGGAGAATCTGTATCAAGTATCTTAAAGATTTGGAGTACATTAAGTATATTTCCAGAACTTAAATCTGTTTTCCTGTTCTGCACTATAGTTTTAGGACAATAACTTTTACAACTTAATTTGTTGTTTGTTCACCATTGGCACTAGACAATGATTACTACCTCCACATACCATTATCTTGCAAGACAGTAATTTATCATGTCTGCGCTGCTATGTGACATCACAGATTAAATCTTCCAGAATTGATGTATTCTAAGTTTAGTTCGTCCTTTCCAGCCTGATGATAAAACATCCAAAGCTTCACTAATTTGCATTTTTGTCCTATCCCTTCAATTTATGTCTTTTCAGTTTTATCCTAATTATGCAAATTAGTTGCAATTTTATCTCTAAGGTCAAAAGTGAATGAAAGAATTTTACTTGTCATCTAAAGAATTATTTTTTACTTTTCATTTGTGAAGGGTCCAGGAAGTAACAGAAAAATAAAATAAAATAAAGAGCAAAGTTAAGTTTGTATGTTACATTTTTTAATTAATGCAGCCAGGTGGATAAAGTTGCAAAATTAAAGTGATATGATAAAGTTGCAAAATTAAAGTGATATGATAAGTTGCAAAATTAAAGTGATATGATAAAGTTGCAAAAACACATGAAGGATGGAATGGCTCCTTGTGCCATTAGGTCTTCTTTAATCTTGGATGTGGTAGTGTTACAGAATTGTTGATTTTTTTCCTGTTATTACGCATTTGCTATAGAGCTTTTTCTTCTTTCAATCTCTGACGTCATTTCAATTCTTTCGGTTTTGTGCTTGGTGACTAAATTGCAGCTTAGACGAAGGGTAAAACAGGTTCCATTGGCATTTTTTAAAGCAACCCCCACCTCCTTATTCTCTGAATCTGATTTTGCCGGTTGGACATTCAAATACGAACAAAGCAAAAGAAATGATGCTGTTAATGGTACCTCAGACAAATCTGAAGAAAATGACTGTAGTCCTACAAAACGACAGAGGATAGAGTGCTCATGAGACTGGCTGATTCTACAGGCATGTAGAAGCTAGAGATTATCACTTTTTTTGGAATCGCAAGACCAAGTAAATGAATTCCAGATCAATCAGAACTCTTTCCTTTTTTTCTTCTTCTGGGTGTTATATTCTGTTCAAGTTTGAGTAATTGATTTTTGAGTCTATTTTACATGTAGAGCTGTTAGTGTTCAGGCATGGTAGTATTACTACGCATTCCCCTTAGATTTCATACAGTTCATGCTACTGTTAGCAGTAAGCAAGTTTTGGTACACATGGTTTCTGGGGTAAGGGTTTTGGTTATCCTTTGTTTATTGTTTCTGAGGCTGTATTCTTGCTTTCTTTTTTTTCCAAAAGGTAATTTGTGATGGGGGATGAAAAATGCATGTGCTAGTAATTCAATTGTATTAGTTTTAAGTTGCATTATTAAATCACTTTACTGAGTAAATCTCATTCAAATTCTTGGACAGATACATGAGATTGAGGCTTTCTTTTTTCAATTTTTCTTCCCATATTATAGCTCTAAACAGTTTTTTTACTATATTAATATTATTAATGAACATATGGGAAATTATTGTTTGTATATATTAGTGATTAATACATTATTGCCTCAGAAAATATGAAATTGAGAAATTACATCAAAATTTATGTTCATCCAACTAGAGAGTGAATTATGATTCATCACCTAGCACACTTTTGAGATGATAACTTGCAGGGCATGGCTATAACTGAAATCCCTTGTTCAATACACACACACACACACATATATATATATATACATACATACATACATATATATACACACACACACACACACACACACATATATATATATATATATACATACACACACATATATATATATACACACATACATACATATATATACACACATACATACATACATATATATATACACACAGACGTGCACAAATAAAACATGAAGTGTATTGTCATTTATTGGGTAAAGATAGAAAAAGAAAGGTCTTTTAAAAAAAAAATGTACAAGCAAAAGTGTTGCACACACATACTAAAGGCCATATACACACTAGAACAAATTACTATGTCCCCCGAGTATATCTTGATCCTTTCTGTTTGAAAATTTAATGTTGTCCTTAACTTTTAAACAATACACTGTAATCTCACATTATATTTTAATCCTTCATTTTTAAATAAATTCATATTTTATTCTCTCATATTCTAAATGTAATAATATTTGAGTCCTAAATTTGTCTATTTTAAGAGTTAGAAAAGGTAGCAAATGAATATTTAAAAAACTCAAGGATAAAATATGTTGAAAATAAGAAGTGAAAGATAAATTTATTCAATGGATGAAAGTGTAATTAAGATTAAAACTCAAGAGATTTGTTCTATGTTTTACTTCATTGCATTAACAAGGTAACTAATCTTTTTAATCTAAATAAGAATATTATTTTTTTTGTTTCAAATAGTTGTACGCATGCATTTATCATAAAGCTGCTTTCTTCAGCTCCAGGAGTCTAGACCACCTCTTGTCAATAGAGGCTGCATTCTGTCCACCAATGTCTGAGATAGAAATGAAACAGATTTGCTTCAATAATTTACCAAATTAGAGCTTACTCTGATAGTCTGCTAATGGTCTTTCTCTTAACAATACTTACATTGCAATGTGAATTCAGATTTCTCACAAGACTCTGAGCAAATGTCCTGCAAAATCAAGAAATCCAAGTGAAGGGTTTTGCGCAGACATGCTGATACATTTTTTTTTTTCTTTTTTTTCTTTATTTTTTTGGTTACTTTTTCTGCTTTATTGTGCATACTTTGACAGAGGTTGTTAGCCTAATGGTGTCCTGTATTAATGAATCAAGATTGGCTTCATATCCTGGCTTCACATAGATGACCTGCACAATCAATGATCAACCGTCTTACTTTAAAGTTTGAGACAGATAAGGTAGACAAATTCAGAGTTTTAGGGACTTAATGATGGGTCATCGCCTCCTATTTCTGGTAGCTGGATTGCACCATTGTCTTTGTTGGATGGCAGAACCCAGACATTGAAGTTGGTATCAATCTGACACGAAGGCCGGAAACATGAACTTCAGGGTTAAATAAGTTTTATAATCAATCCATATATCAGTACAAACATCTAGCTATTTCACCAATGTTAGAGATCCCAAATTGTTAAGCAAGGGTTATAAGTGGTAATGGCTCACCATCAGATTAGCTCTAATCATTTTGGTTATGATTAGATCCAAATCAAGGTTGGAAACAAATTTAGTAGAGCACATTCTCCTCTCATATTGTTAATGGACACTGGACGCTATTCATTCTCACCTTACAAGTGATAAGGTGACTAGCTCTAGTCATTTTAATAATGCTTGAATCTAAACTTAATAATACTTAATTCTTATTGAACTCATTAATTGATTTGGCAGTCTGGTAATTTTTTAAGTCATCTTCTACCTATCTCAAAATTAGCTTCTGTCTAGATTATAATATCAGAAGTTTGGTCCCGTGCCGCTGCATTTCAACTCAATTTCAAATTACAGGAGTATTTGACTTATATTTCAAGTGACAACTGAATGCTAGTCCCAATTAAACTTGAGGAGAGTGTCACATATCCACATTGTTAAAATAAGCAAATATTAAGTAGCTTATATCCGCTGCTAAAGTGATAAATTCTAATCATTTTGATTATGATCACATCCAAATCTTATAATATTATTATTAAGCTCCACACTCTACCTATTTTCTCAATTTTAGAATCTATGAATGTGGAAACTTTATGGCAATTACAGGATAACAAACCAAACCTCTCTGCAGAATGGAGAAGAGCAGTTGCTGCATTTTCTGGTGAAAGATGTGAGGATCCTTCCATCCACTGAGAAACCAAAGCTGGCATGCTGCTAAAGAAAGTTAGTCTGGTTATCACATATTAACAGGTGAATGAAGTAGAAGAAAGGTTCTTTCGTTTGATATGCTCATCTATCCAAATGCAAACATAAGCAGAACTGATTGGATATGACCTTTTGAATGCAGAGACTGATAGAAACCTCAGCATCTTTTTGTTCATCTTCGATCAGATCTTCCAACTGTAGGTCTTGAAGGGAGAGCAGGTAATCACAGTTCCACTTTCCATGCCATTTCCCATCTGCTGTTGATATTGAGATCAGACTACGTGGAGTCCTACTACAACTTTGTTTGGTTATCTATAATCAAACCAAAGCACAAATTGAGTAAGAGATAAGGAGGAAATGACACTCGCTCTTCTTAACAAGAAAAGTTGCTCTGATTCATGCAGAAAACATACGATGAATTTAGATGATACACTAGTATATATGCAACCCATGAGATTGAAAGCTCTGGACTGGTAGTATATCTTACTGCAAGTATTTGTGATTTATTACTGGTCTAAGTAGATCTTAACTTACATGAACTGAAAGCCATCCATGGATAGCCAACTGGGTAGTAGTTGCAGCTATGCTAACTGCTAAAACACTCAAGAGAAATATACTATAGGTGTAAACAAGGATGGTATTTACCATTGTAAAATCTTTTCTTCTTGAAACAATAGCAACAGTTTTGGGAGTATGAGACAGAAACGGTGCTGAATACAAGCTGGAAATGCTTTTAATGGCTCTGCCAGGTGAAAGAAAATGCCCTGCTTCTGACATCTTCTCTACTTTCTCTTTAATTCATGCACACATTAGCACTAGATATCATATGTTATAGATATATAACCTTATCTGGGTTTTTCTTTTTTGTTGGGAGAAAATATGGATAATTGATTGGCAGTGGAAGAATGAGTGAGATATTTTTCTTTGGGTCAACATGTTTTCTAGACTTTATGAGTTGGATAAGATATTCTCAACTGAAAAGGCTGAGGATTTCATATGCCACGTCAGAAAATTACCCCTTTTAACAACGGAAAGACTTCCTTTTCCTTCAAAAATATTGACACCGAACAGCCCCAAAAGATAATCCTTGTTTGACGATTTCAAATAAGTAATATATATTAATTTTAAGAACTTAACGGGCATACAAAATCTTAATCATCACTTTTCTTTAGTCTGCTGGTTGTTCACAGTCACGTAGCCAACTTGCTCTTGAAATATTTTATTTAACTTCCCAGAAGAAGCTTTCAAGCATCCATCCACAAAAAGTGGATCACTTCCCTGTTGTTTAATGTCACAGAACTGCCTCAGCATCCACCCATAAAATGCCTGTTTCTGTAGTGCAATATAGGATTGTCCTGCACAGATCTATTAACATGTCTCTCCCAGTTATGAATCCTGTCCAAGGGTAGCAGAACAGGACTGTTCTACATGAATATTTATCTTGCTATAATATCATATTATCAATGGAATAATCAGAAGTATAAAGCAATAATTAGAGAGAGAAATAACAGCAGCTGCATTCTAGCCATGCATTTCCTTTCTCTAAATATCATTAATACTTGGGACAAAAGAAAAAATGGAATGCGAACCAATGAATTAACGCTCTCTTGCCGTGCAAATTGTCCGAAGTATCTCCAGCAACATGGGGGTGGGTATAGAACATAAAAATCTGAAGCCCCAGGTTCCTATTTCTCCACCATCAGAAAACAGATGAAGATAACCTAACACAACATATTCTCCATCATTTGCCTACACTTGCATCCTACAATAATTATGCAGTATGGTTCAGTCCCAAGAAATTACTCAGAAGCCAGAATGTAATCGCATCAAGATTTCTGCAGGCCTAGGTAATTGGATGATGCTGATGTTGTCCAAAACATGACAGATTAAGTTTTTACCAGTAAAAGCTGGTGACAGACTCTAATTTTTATGACAAACAATGATCATATCATTTATTCATTCATTTTACTTCTTGTGTCTCTTAGGGGAATTGCGAGCACTGGGCAACAGTCTTGAAACAGAATATGGGCAACCAAAGAAACGGAACAAATTGTTGCAGTCCTTTTCTCCAACATCATCACCTCCCTGGTCACTCAAGTGGCTTAAGTAAGTTGTACCCCGGTATATGTAACAAAGCTGCTGCCACAGAAGCACACTTAATCCTATCCCCACAGAAACACTAGCAAAAAGCAGATAAACAAGGACAAGTCCTCTTGGGGAAAGAAACAGTGTGGATCGCAGAAAAGCAATAACAGCTTCCTTCAAAATTCTCCAAGCTACATAACTGCTCATCCCATTCAAATAGCCCAAAGATCTATGTGGTAATGTTGGCCATACATGCATTGCTGCATATGCAGACATGATCGAAACATATATTGTGCTGATGACAGCTGAAATAAGGAAGGCAATGAAATGCCGGTGATTTTCTGCACCAACGCAATTTCCAATCTGCACAAGGATTTAAGGTTAGTTGCACTGTTGTCAGCATACAAGCATGAGCTAAACCTTCTAGTTACACAATAAAACTAAACTCTTGCACAGTAACTGAATGGAATGTTTAGTAAGAAGGGCAGAATTGAAAATTCTTTAGAAATCAATTCCTCCTAATTCTTTAAGAAGAGAACGACACACTTATCTCATAATAATCAAAAAATTTCGTTGCATATATAGTTGCCACTTCCATTGAGTTCTGGCTGTAATGGATGATGAAATGTACCTTTCCAATCTAAATATTGGAGTGAAAAAAGTGTCTACGTCCTGTTTGGTCCACCCATTAATGACCGGAATACCTCAGCTTATTCCAGCCACGAACAATTTATTTACCCTATGTTTGGTTGAAATCTATTAAAAAATTCATTTCATTTGGAAAAAAAAAAAATTAACATGAGAGAATGTAAAATAAAAATAATAAAGTTGAAAGAAATATTTTAGTGTTATGAAATATATTTACTTACTAATGTAGAATTCATTTGGAAACTCAACCAATTTTATTAGAATTTAGTTTAGCTATAACCAACTCTACACAAATTTGATTATGTAGAATTATAAAATTAACTTTAGTTTCATCCAAAGCATATAAACTTTAGATTTGCAAATGGATTTCAACCAAGCACACACTTAGACTATATTATTGGTCTTCCTTTCCCTTATTTCTTTTAAGTAAAATCATAAAATTTAACTATTATAATGAGTATTTCCAGACAAACCTTGAGCATTTATTTATATTAATTAACAATCCATCAACTTTTATTAGTTTAGTTGCATAGCTGTTAAAGGCGAAAAGTGCACCAAGGTGAAAAAGGCTCTTGGTGCCTGAGGCACAAAGCGCAAGGCAAGGCGTGTGCCTGACTAAAGCACAAAAAAATTGAATAAAATAAAACTAAGACTCATAACATAACAAATGCATAAAATACAAAACTTAACACAACCAAAGAAACGAAATACAAAGATCATGACAAAGGGATATGTTTAAAAGAGATAATAAAAGTAAAATAGTCTTAAATAACTAGAAGTCCTAGAAAAATAGATATCCTAAAGCATCTTCCACAGTTCCATTACTAATTTACTATAAGTCTATAATTATGGTCTTAGTCCTACTCCTACACTCCTAGTCTCCTAAATATTAATTATAGTCATCACATCACTCATCCTCATTAAGCTCTATATAGTCTTCTTCTTCATCCTCCTTTTCTTTTCTTGTCGATGTCTTTGTTTTGCCCTAATCTTCTTTCTTTTTTTTTCTTTTTTATTTTTTTAAGAAATAACCAGGTGCAGGAAAGCCTACATAACCTGTATTAATCTTATTATGAAGGGCTGAGATTATTTCATGTTTAAGAAAATACCTAAATGCCAAACTATTAGAAAGGCGTGCCTTGCCTACACCTCGCGTCAAGTCTCAAGCGCAAGCCTTACACATGTTGCCTGCCTTTTTTATCCTGAGGCCCCAAGGCTTGCACCTTGTGCGCCTCTCTCCTCAGGCGCGCTTTTGACAACTATGTTTGGTTGAGATGTCGGTGTGTGATTGTGTGTGTATATATAAAATATATTATATCACTAGGTTTTCATGAATGTGTTCGCTTTGTTCATTATATAAATGTTGCTAAAAATCTCATAACACATATATGTAATGTTTGCGTAATAAATTAAAAATAAGAACATAACTATTATAATTATGAAACTAGTATCATGGAAAATTATATTATTGACATAAGCATTACCATGTACTACAATAATTACTAATTATTAATTAAAGAAATAAAAAAATATCAAGATATCATTTATGGATGAGACATTTTTTTTATAATTTTCATCTTTTTCTTAACCTAATTATATTATATAGTCAAATATTCTAAGTCTACTCCAGTAAATATTCTAAATTAAAATGAAAAGATAATGAGTTCTAATTAAACAATGAGCTCTTATTTTCAAGATAAAATATTTCTTTCCTTTAACTAATTTCCTAACTAAACAATGATTTCTCGTCCTAAAAAAGCTACATGTTAATTATATTTCTATTGTTAATTTAAATAATTACAAGTAATATATTACTTAATAAAACTACCAAAATAATCTCAACTTATAAGAACAATTAGATAGAATTTATTACGAGCTTTTCAATAAATTTTCTCATCCTCCCTCCCATCCATACTTTTATATATATAATAGATAGATCAATTGAGATTATTATGATAAGTAAATATGCAATTACTGCATTAACATGCTAAGAGAAAAGAGGAATCAATTGAGATTATTATATATATATATATATATATATATATATATATATATATATAAGCCATTTTTGCATGAAACTCCACTTGGCAATATCTTATAAGGCTATATTACATACAACTCCAAAAGAAAATATGTGGATTTAATGTGGTATGCTGACATTAAGAACTAATTGACATTAAATGGTAATATGGATATGATAAACATAAATGACTTATTTTCTTAAAAAAATAATTATTATAAGCATAACACTTATTTTAGTTACTTTTTCTTAAAAGAAAATGCATATTTAAATTCATATATGTATGTTTGTGTGTGCTTGTGTGAAAATACAAAACATGATAATAGAAAAACAAAATATTGGAATTCTAAGAATTTGAATAATGAATAAAAAACTTTAAAAGAAATCATAGTATGTGAAGAATTTAATGGCTCAATGGAATAATTAAAAAAAAAATGTAAATATGTGCATGGGAAAGTTAAAAATATTAATAAAAAACCAATAAGAATTTGGATCATCAAACTGATTACTTAAAGAATATAGGATATATGAAAAAGTAATTTATCTAATAAAATAAATAGATATAGATATAGTACCTCTCACATTTATATATACAAGTCTATAATAAAAATAAAGAGTAGAATGATTTTATTAAAATATATTATGAGTGTACATTATAGAAAAATTTTATAAAAGGTTAATGTAGTTAGATAAATGATTTGTAAGAATGAAAATTAAACAGTTATTTTCTTAAAATATAACATATTTATTATTATATTAAAATATATTAAACTATAGACATACATCATAAAAGTGCATTAACACAAGTAAATTGCTAGTAAAAAATTGTGAAAATGGCAGTGAAAACAATTATAGGGAACCTACTACATCTTGAAACTTTTGGAAGCAAAACAACTCAATTTGAACTATTACTCATTGCAGACATCTTCTTTCTTTCTTTTCTTGCAAATCAACAAAATTTTCAGGAAGATACTTAAGTTCTACAAAGAAAACAAGGCTGCAAACTACAAGATTGAAATTGAGTTGAGCTTACATGACATTTCTGAATAATTTTAAAATTATCAAATTCCATATCCAGGAAAACAATGGATTGAAACACCATTAGGAGTTTCTTCTTCTATCAATGCAGCTTTCACAAATTGCTGAACCAACCAAAAAGGTTTTTCAGTTGCAAGAAAATACATTCAGATGTTACAAGAAAACAGAAAGAGATTCTACTTCCATCTTTATATAGTGCATAAAACTCGACTATTAAAGGAGAGGACCAAGTGTTTTGTCAAAATATTGCCATTTGCCAAAAAGCTTGTGGTCAACAAATTATATAAGAACTATTCGTTCATCTCCTTGCACTTAGTTGAGTTGGACTTGAGTTCTAATGGATAAAGATTGATCTAAATATATATGTTAAATTAAATTGAAAAAACTTAATAAAACTTCATTACAATATAAATATCTAACTAATTAAATTCCAGTACTAGAAGTAAGAACTTGTTATATCTAAATGTAATAATAAACACTTACAAAGGGGCAGTGATGATCCATGTCCAATATACACTTCCCACACGAACGGCAGTGATGGGTTCTAGGTGACTTTGGCTTCGAACAGTAGTGACAGAACGTATGATTCTCCAGGAAACCTTTTCCCACAACTGGGTAGCTACCCCACTGTCTGACAGGTGGTGCTCCAGCAAATCTAAAGGCCGCAAGACTAAACATTGAAACAGTAGTTGTGGACAAGATAACTGCTATGATTGAGTGGATAATCCCGCAGAAATTTCCAATGGAGAAAATAACAGGATATGCTGCCCACAGCCCACCACCTGCATTTTCAGAAAATTGCTCGAGATGAGATAAAGACTTCAAGAATTTTTAAATAATGCTGAAAAACTATCTGTTCATTGTATGGTTTTAGACCAAACAGCAACAGCTGCTGCCACTATAAATTGGCTTAAGAAAAAATTAAAAGCCACTTCAAATTCTTGTTAAGTATTAATTTAACTACATAATGCAACATATTAATACTTGAAACACCTACAATCACTGTTCATTAGAAGAATTTACATAACTCGGATATTTGGCAATTATCACAAGAATTTCTTTTCCTTAAATTGCATATTCCCTATGAAGCACCGGCAGTCCTGGGGGGCTGCCCATATGTATGCCGGACACTGGGGGGACACGGACATGCCAGAAAATGTGTCCTTTGCTTTTCTTTTTCACAAATGGGGACACGTTGAGGACACGTCGAGGACATGCAATGGACACATCCAGGACATGGCAGGTAACAAACTTTGCAAGTTTTTGAGGCAAATTTAAAAAACAATAGGCACTTTTTAAAAAAACTTAAAACTTAATGAATCAAATTGTAAAAATATAGAACACAAGTCTTTTAAGAAAATCTGCCACATTTAATCTCTATACATCTCATGCTAATTTCAACGAAAAGAAATCCCTCCCCTTATCTCTTTATCTCTTCAATTTATTCCCCATTGTCTCTCCACCTCAAAATCTTTTCTACAACTTGTTTCTTTCTCAAATATAATTGTTTATACATGAAGTGGGTGAAAATGAAAAGATGGAAAATATTTTAGACTTCTAGTTTAATTTTTATGAATGTTATTTATATCAATTTGAATTGTAATAATTATCATATATATATATATATATATATATATATATATACAGTAAAACCTTTCTATAGTAATACTCTAAATATGAATAACCTCCATATAGTGATAAAAATTACGGTCCCAATTTGGCCCAATTATAAATAGGAATAAACTCTATATTATAATAAGTTTTACATTTTTTAAGTGTGGCTTTAAGAAAATATTCTTCTATATAGTAATTTATATAATATATATATATATATAACTTGAAGAAAAATATATGTTCTGCTATGTTTTGTCTTACTATAGTATTATGTTGTCTCATCAATCTTATTTATATAGTATGATAAGATATTTACTGATCTTATCTCTGTTTTCTATCATTTCACCAATAATATAAAATATGAAGTCCAAAAAAAAATCTTTTAGTACTCAAACCTCCATTAAATTACAACGTATTCATAGTCATAAATTTCATTTAGTCCCAAACGTATGACTACAGAGAAGTTTTACTGTGTATATGTATATATATGAAATTTGTAGTGTCTCCGGCGTATCTATGTCTCACTATTTTAAAAAAAGGTTGTGTCTTGTACCCGTGTTCGTGTCCTGTACCTGCTTCATAGCAAACTCCCTATAAATCTACCCTTAGATTATAATGTAAAAGATTAATAAGAAATTTTGTTAGAAAGGAAGTTCATTGGCAAATTTCAGATACTGAAGGCTGGAAAATGAGAATGGATTGTTTAATACTGAATTTTGGCTTGTTTCTACCTATCCTAGGAAGTTCTATCTGCTGTCAAAAACCATCTAAAACATAAGCTCATCAGCCATAACACCAGGAAATGGCCCCATAATAGAGCTTATCACCTGTATTAGTGGATAAGACTGACAGACAAGTGAAAAAGTAGAGGCTGATAAATATCAGCAAAAGCCATTTTCATGGGCCAAAGAAGCAGAGATATACATCAGTAAATATTTAAAATTTGGGTCAGTGCAACATCCTCAGGATAACAGGTGGAGTCAGAATTATGTATCAAGGTAAAGTTTCTTAAGTTAACTGGTAAAAGCAATGAGATACCAGAACTGGCATATGGTTGGATAGGGAATCTTGGCCTGTAGAACGATACTAGAGCTCTAAGAAGCATACTAATTTGTATAAAACTTTCCTCTATTGTATCTAACAGTCCTTAGAGCTGATAATCCTATAGTAAAAGTTGCATAGTTCTCCTGATCCTCTATATAACACAAAACAATGGATTCTGAAACTAGAAAATATTAGACAACTAAGCTCATTCGTGTCACCCAAATTCATAGTACCAGAAAAAATTGTCAAAAACGGGGATAATGAAGGAATTACAATCATATGTTTTGGTCAACAATTTATCACCTGGCTCAATGAGAGAAATGATATAACATTTCAAATATTTGGTATAGCAATATGCTGTTGCATCCAACGGAAATCATAGAACTACTAGAATCAATGTTCAATAAACAGGATTTCTAAGTAAATGGCAGTTGGCACGCACTTGGTGTTATTATATAATGCATGTTCTTCTCTTCATTCAGAAGAGAGAGAGAAAGAGAGGATTATATATTATGAAGTATGAAATGAAATAAGACCTACATATTACAAAAAGCATGAAGCTGAGGAGTACACATACAAAGCAACGGTCACGCACGCGCCTCCACCAAAAGCACTTATCCTCACATTTTCTTTCATTTTGATTTGTTATTGCTCCACACCAACCACACTTGAAAATAGGTGAATAAGATGGAAGAAGAAGCCTTAGTCCACAACCCCAGCATGCTGTCTCATGATCTTCGACAACTGTTGTCACATAATGGTCCTGCATGTGAGTGAAGAAAATGACAAGTTATTCTCCCTTCTATCACATTTCAATAAAAAACAACTTATTCTCTTAATCTAGCCAAGTACTCTAATTATCAAAGAAACCCAATCCTTGTTGTTTTCCTTCATTTGTAAAGTAAACAAACTCATTCTGCTTATACATACAGAAAAGGAAAAGAATAACAGAATAACATGTCCAATACTCCTTACTGGATTGAGTTGCTTTCCATTTTTATCTCAAACTCTGAAAAGCAACAGATACTCTACATATCTTATGTTTTACAAACTCAAGATCCTTTTAGAATTTTTTTTTTTTTCAGAATGTATTGCCAGAAGGCTTTCCTCATCAATGATCAATGTTATGTTCTATTACCTAGGTTTTCACTGCACCAAGATTTTAGTCATCACATTCTTTAATAAAACAAGCCAAAGAAATAAACTAAAAACAGAAAAGACATATATGTGTGCACACACACATGTACATCGTACATTAACACGTATTCAAGTAAAGCTGCGAATGCACACAATTCCCACACTCTTAATATGCCAAATGTTTTTATTTAAGTTGTAACCAACTCAAAAGTGAGAAGTGACAATTCAACCAGCAGAAAGGCACACTTATTTCGGACAGGAAAAAACTGAGAAGGTAACAAATAGGGCATGTCAGCACTCAGCAGTGGACAAAGTTGATATGCAACATATACGAAGTACTAACAGTTTCAAATACAAGGAATAAGGCTTCCACTTTAGGTTAAAAATGGCAAAATCCTAGAAAAGTACATTGAGTACAAAAAGAGAAGATCTTGAAATATCTTAGCCTTATCTAAGACCATAAGCAATTGCTTCTTATTTTCCACAAACACGCTGACTTTATTCTAAGAGGAAGAAAATGAAGAAGAAAAAATATGACTTTGGCTGGAAAAGCAAGAGCCCAAATACTGAAAGTTGTCCTAACGCATTTATGTGCTATATCAATACCAGCATTTTGCACCAATAAAAATCAAATGAAAAGTAGCCTCTATAAACCCACTTAACAAATTACATCAAACATTATTAATGATGAAAGTTCTCCCTACTGGTCCTAGTAAAATAGGTGGATAGAAGAAGTTCAATGATATCCAGCCATCACCACCGAGCTATGGGACTCGCTGCAATATTATTTCCCCATGCACAATATATAAAACTTTGCTTTAAACATAAATACAAAATTTTGCGCTAATACAATACCAGTCCACAAGAAAATAAATAAAACTTGAAAGGTACATCAATGGTAAGTTAAAATGTCAAAAGCAATACATAAAACAGAGAGAGAGAGAGAGAGAGAGAGAGAGAGAGATTATATTCCAGTTTAAAATACTGAAAGAGAGAGGCTATGAAAGAAAAGGTATTCATGAATTCGCTTATCGCCTCTTTATGAAATTGAAATAGAAAGATCCAGATACAGTAAATAGACTCCTATACCAAGACTGCAGGGATACTTAATCGCATACGATGATAGTAAAATTTAATTTGCTATGCAATGCAGTGGCAGCACTTATTAGAACTGTCGGCAGTAGGTAGTTAAGATTATACAATTCATCTCCCTATATCAGCAACTTACAGAAATATTTTACATAAATGAAGTAGCCTTTTCGAGTTTCATTTTGACCATCAATTATTCCAGTAAAAAAGAAAATAAAGGAAAACAAGAAAACCAAGAAAGATAAAAACCCCAGACAGGCAAAGAGACATACCACTCTAGCAAATGATATCTTAGAATAAGAATATCAAAATGTTAAAGCACGCAATCCAAAACAAAAGCAGAAAGCAAGAGCTAAACCCATTTTGTTTTTTAAGAAAAGAAAAAAGAACCCATAGATAACCGACAGCAAGAAAAGAGAAAGAAAAAAAGAAAAAGCATAATCCCCCAAAAGGAATTGAAGTTACCTTGGATAAGTCAGCCATGTCTGGTTTTGACGCTTTGTTTAGAGAGACCATTGCTGTCGGATACACAATCCCTTTAAACCTTGCTGGACTGTTGTCCTCATTTCTTCAAGGCGGAAAAGGCATAATTAAGCCCCTAAGCTTTAACTCTTTTTATAATTATATTCCTCATGTTTAAAAAGGTAAAATTGAGCCTCTTTACTTAAAGATTTGATGTCACGGGCTCCCTATTTTATAGCGTGTTTAATTAAAATTTATACAATTTATTTATAAATTTAAAATATATATATTTTAAATCAAATAAAAATTAATTTAAAATTTTATATTTAAATTTGTATAAAATTAATTATAAGTAAATTAAATTCTAATAAAATAGATAAATTTTTTTAATAAATTTCATATTAGATTATCCATATATTTATAATATTAAAATATTTCATTCAACTTTATCATTTTTATTTTATTTTATTTTTTATGTTGTATTTGGTTGAATTCAATAAAATTTATAAAATTTATTTGCTTTGAAATGAAATAAAAGTTCTACATAACCAAGTTTATGTGAAATTGGTTATAATTAAATTAAATGCTAACAAAATAGATAGAATTTCTAATTGAGTTCCATATTGTAAGTCAATATATTATATAATCCTAAAATATCTCTTTCAATTTAATTATTTTTATTTTATTTTCTCTCTCATGTATTTTTTTTAAATAAAATGAATTATTCTATAAATTCTAACCAAACATAATATTATATTTTTTCAAATGAAATAAATTTTTTAATAAATTTTAACCAAATATAACATTAAAGTCCTTGTAAAAATTATTATTTTGACTTGACACCATTAAATATATTATTAAGAAAATGAATTTGTATTATTCGTAGAAATTAAAAAAAGACTCACCTCTAAAATCAACTCATACAATTAATACATATATTCTAAAATGCAATATCAAGAACTTATACTATATTAAGAATCCATTATTCATAAACATCGTTGTATGTTTTTTTTTCTCTCTTTAATACTAAAAGAAAACGAACAATAATAAAATCAAATGTATAGGAAGAGACAAAGACTGCCAAATCTACAAAAAGAATCGCAAAGCAATCAAATAAAATTGAAAGAGCTAATCTACTAAAAAGGAAGAAATACATAGCAAATAAAATGTTGAACATTATTTTATTTAGGATTAGAATTAGGGATTTGAGAGTGAAGGGTTTGAGAAAGTAATTGATAGGCTGGCTCTTTCACTAGATCTATAATTCTTTTATTGATCTTCTTCTTCTATTGCTTTTTCTTATTTTGAGAAAGAAATTAAAAAGGAAAAAAAAAAAGAGAAATAAAAAGGAGCACAAAAATACAATAATTGTTTTATTATTATTTATCAGTTAAAATTTATTTTTATTATTTAAAATATGACTCACGTGACTTGAATTGCAAGTATCAAAACAAACAAAAATGATTTTTATGTTTAATTAGGGACACGAATACATTAAATTGCAAAATTGAAGAGCCTAAATATACTAATTTAGAGTTACAATACTTAAATTAAAGCCAAAAGGAGGTAAGTCAGGAGCCCAAATATGTTTTCTTTGCCTCTTCTCAATCCATATTTAGAGCTCATCTTTTCCTTTGGTTATAAAGAATCAAAAGTCCACTCAAGTTTCGGAAAAATTATAAATGAATTTATGCTAATCTTCCCTTAAAACTAGACCAGCAATTTTAGCGATTTTTTCATTAAAAAAAAAAGTAAGAAGAGTTTGCGCTGTTAGTAAAAAAATTTAGGCTGTTAAAAAGTTTTTCTTTTAAAAATGCCGTTAGTGAAAATTTTATTGTAAAAATATTTTATAAAAACTAAAGAAATAAATGTCAAGCAAGGTTTTTGGGTTGGATGCCATATTCAAATGAAAAGAGAATTTACAAAAGATTTTTTACTCTTTTTTTATGTTTTCATTTAGTAACTTTTCATGTACATTCAATGCATGTGATTTGTACTAATATTAATTTATATTATTTATTAAAATATTTATTAATTTAATATTATATTATCTATATATACTAATATATATATATTTATATTTATGAACTCTAAATTTTTTTTGATATGTGTGCTTAATTTTTGATACATAAAATTTTTATTTTGATATGTACTACTTTTGACACATGGGATTCAAGCTTCTGTAATTTTATAGTTTTTCTTATTAATTTATTAATTGATAAATTTAATTAAACAATGACTCTAATTCTAAGAAATAGAATATTAATTATATTTTAATATTATATTAACTAATAAATAATTTCCTAATCGGATAATAATATTAATTTTATCCTAATAAATAGTAGCACATTAATTATATTCTAATACTATATTAACTAATAAATAGTTTCATAATTAGATAATGATATCAAATCTATCCTAAAAAATAGCACATTAATTATATTTTAATATTATATTAATTAAATTTTTATAATTAGATAATAATTCTAATATAGAAAATAACATCTTAGAATTATATTTCTAATATTATTTTAATACTAAATTAAATTTGTAATTATATAATATATTTTTAATTCTAAAAAATAGTAATATTAATTATATTGATATGTTAATTTATAATATTAAAATTAATTAATGAATTATTTTTCTATTATTGCATTAACAAAGTTTAAGATTTAAAAAAATTAAGAACATTTAAAAATAGGTAGTTTGTTATTATTTTTAAAAATTCTACAAAGCAATATTAAATATAGAAAATTTTATTTAATTGTATCTATCAACTTAATTTTATAATCAAAATAATAATAATAATCGTGCAATGTACGAATAAACGACTAGTTTTTAGTAACTTTTGAACTTTCTTTTTAAATTTGGAGAGCATCTGGGATAATAAAAATGTTTATATTATTGTGGAATAAGAAGTTTTCGTATCTTTGTACTGGTATTAGTGATATTTTATCGGTTCTATAGTGAGTGTAAAAGAATAATTATTTTGATAGAAAGTTTATAGAAATAATAAAAATTTGATAAATCAAATTATGTTTGTTGGAAAATGTATATAAAATTATATACAACAAAAAATAAAATATATTTTAAAAATATCGTAAATCAAGACTATTAAGTTACAAATTGACTTTATATCATGTTGAATTTATTAAAAATATTATTATTTGTATATAAATGAATTAAATCTTAACAAACATTGGAAACAATCGTAAAAAATTCTATATAAATATACAATAAAAGGTACATGTTTAGTATTGTTTAGTCAAAATTTAAATTTGTTCAATATACTTAAATTTTAAAATTATTTTTCAGTAGCAATGAATATTATACTAGCGCTTATAATATAATGGAATTTATTTAACTTATTTTAATATATGTTTCTTATATATAATAAATTTTCTACATTTATATCTTTAAAAAAAACACAATTAAAATTACAGTAAATGGTATATATTTAACAGATTTTTATATATATTTCGTATATATTTGATATATAATTGATATATAATCTATTTTACATATATGACAATTATGTTTTATTTCTTTTTAAATGTACGGTAAAAAGTATATGTTTAGTATATATTTATAAATGTATAGTACGTGTTAGCATTTTGGTATCTAGTTAGTATATATTTGATATATAATTGATATATAATCTATTTTACATATATGACAATTATGTTTTATTTCTTTTTAAATGTACGGTAAAAAGTATATGTTTAGTATATATTTATAAATGTATAGTACGTGTTAGCATTTTGGTATCTAGTTAGTATATATTTATATATTTATGATATCTAGTTGGTATATATTTAGTATATCTTTGATAATATTTATTTGTTCATGTTATTCTATTCGTATGAATTTAATTTATTGTATTTATTTTATATAATTTTGACGTATATTTTATAGGTACATGCAACCTTACACACTTATATACTTTAGTCACCCTTACACAAATTACTAACTGTATCATCGGAGTAAGTGGCCAAATAAGCCCGCCCGACACTTTCTAACGTTTCATTATAGGCACTCCGGAGATTGAGGTCAGCTTTTGAAGATCCTTATTAATAGCTCGTCTCAGTTAACCGAATTATCAATTAGCGCCGTCCGTGGAAAATTTGTGCAAAAGCTTTGTTTCCCTACCTACCCAAGCTAAATGGCAACCGATCAAGGTCAAAATGGAGATGTTTATCCATCAGAAACTACAGTTGCAGCCAGCAATTCCCCGGCTGGACCCCAATTTCCTCCGCATATCAATCAATCATCTTTAAGTCTGCCTAGACTTGTCATCTCGACCTTCCAGCATTTGAGGAGAAACCTTTTCAATGACTTCATACTGGAGCAAATTTTCAGTGAAAATTACACTTGGAGAGGTCCACCTCCAATCGAAAATCTTTTGGCTGCTTAATGGAGGGAGATGGGACAAAGGCCGCCAGCACCTTTCTCTCAAGCTCCGATCTTCGCTTCGCTTGTCACACCTTATAGCCGACCTCCGGCCCTAGGTCTTCCCTAGAGTCCTTGGCAGCCATCGCCAGAGGATGTCGTTACTATGTATAATCGATAGGTGGAAGAGATGAAAAGATATTATGAAAGTGTTCTGGCTTAGACACTTGTAAGGCAGCCTATACTAGTAAGCACCAGCCACACTCCTGCAACAACCGAGTATACTATAGGCATTGGTACGCCACGGACCATACAGATTCTGAGAACGAAAAATACTCGGACGGAGGATAACAGATCTCGAAAGAGATTCAACCGAATTAGAGATACATAAGAGAAAAGTTATAGTTCTCAAACCCATGATTTTGCATGGATTGAGGATACTATCAATAAGAGAATTAGTGATGCCCTGAAGAAGTATCATGCGGGAAGGATAATAAGAGAAGAAGTTATCTCTAAGGCAACCCATTGTGCCCGAGCCTTCTGGCATAGCATTTTTCTAAGAAATTGAGGTTGCCGCCTTTTGATTCTTATGATGGTTTGGGAGATCCACTAGGCCATGTTAATAATTGTAACATTAAAATGGGATTACATAATGTATCTGATCCTATTAGGTGCAGGATCTTTTCCACAATCCTGAAAGAAAGTGCTCAAAAGTGGTATCAGAGCTTACCAAATGGCTCTATATACGATTTTGCTATACTTGTTGAACTATTCAAAGCTCGATTCGTCACTAGCATTCCTCTGAAGAAGAGGTCAAGTGATTTGAGGAAGTGTATCTAGAGACGTGATGAGAATTTAAAAGATTTTGTAGAAAGATTCAATAAGGAAGCTGTCTAGGTCAAAAAGCTCAACCAGGATACAACTATTGATGTAATGACCGATGATACATGTATGAACAAGTTCAAAGACTCGTTAACTATTGACTCACCAGAGTCATATGCCGAGTTTATGAACCGAGCTCACAGTTTTATCAGGCTGGATGAAGATTATAGAGTGGGAAGGAGATCCTATTATGATAACCGATCGAGGAACAAATCTTACCAGCCTAAACAGCGGTCGAGAAATGATAGAAGGAAGAGTGACTTAAGGAGCAGCAGTGAAAAAGATTATGTTCCTCTGAACATGTTAAGAACCAATATCTTGATCTGGGTTCAAAAGAATAAGGACGATACTCGATACCAAACCCTATGAGGAAGCAGATTGCAGACTCGAGGAACAAAAATAAGTTCTATAAGTTCCATAATGGTTATGATCACGATCTTCTATTTTAAACACATTGAACTTTTATTAATTTATTTTTTATTTTCTCACTTATTTAATTTTTTTCCTTGACTAATTTCTTATTTCATTTATTTTCTTCATATGATTATTTTATAAAGAAAATTTTCATTGATGTATAGACATAAAGAAAACATATAATATTAAGAAGCATTCAATTTTTTAATAATGAAATGCATATTTATATGCAATAATTGTATTCACAAAATTGTAATTCAAGCTTTTAAAGACTTTATATTTTCAATTGATTGAATGAAATTATCAAGAAAACTTAGTCCATCATTTTCTTAAATATACTAAAGAAACATGATCATTTAAAAAGTTTGTTATGGATGTCTTAAGTTATTATAAAGTTTGACTATATAAAATAAATCATGCTTGTATGATATTCTAACTTTCTTTTATAATATCTTTTAGAGTTTTTAGTTTATTATATTTTTTAATAAAAAGAAAATAATTTTTATCTCACAGATTAAAAATTTAATATTTTTTCACACATAACTATAAATAGTTTAATTTTTATGAGATATAAATTTATCTAGATATATACAACTATATATATTTTTATTTCTTATAATAGAATTAATATTATATTAAATTGACAAAATGATCTTATCTATCCTGAACTTTGCACCTATTTATTTTATTTTATTTTATTTCCACTTTGAAAATGTATCAATTTGCTTCAACACTTTTGAGTTTCGATCCAAATCTATCCAGCCTTCATTAGGCGTGTACCCTATCCCATGTGACTTATTGATGTGGCATTTTATGCGGCCATCGAAACACAATGTTTCATTAAATGGTAAAACTCACCATTTGACATCAAAATCCATTGTTTCGCTCAGCAAAAAACACACTATTTCAAGTCATCTTCCTCAGTTATAAATCCAATCTAGGATCCCACCGAGTCTTAGAAACGCATATCCATTATCTTCTTAACTCTTTGTACGTAACAAAGAAAAGTGATTTTACGTTGCTTATCTAAGATAGATAACTGAAATTATCAAAAAGAATGCTCATGAGAATGCTGGTACACCCCAGTGGTAATTAGGACAACTTCTGCCATTATGGTAACTCATAATCTCTCAGTCAGAAGCTAATTCAGAGTGTAAGCTTTAGTCATGTCCACTTATCAATGTACACAACTTTTAGAAAACTCTCCATTTTATAATTTCTTGTGTAATAGAACTTTAGTTGAAATTATTTATGTAGGGGCTGCATTGTAATTTTTTTAGATGGCATGATAATTGAGCGAATAAAAAGACTTTCTTGGTACTTACTGAGCTCAGACTGCTCAGACTTTTCAATACAGATATGGAGAGGTTTAAAACTGAACTTCAATAAAAAATCACAAATGATGAGAATAGGAGGCTGAACAGAGAAATTGCATTATTAAAATTGAAGCTCAGAAGAATGAAAAGTGTAGCCGAAACAATAATAGGATTTTTTGTTGTTGTCGGTTGTATATTATAAATAGTTAGTTTATGAAAGAATTATATGCAACGTTATTTTGATTTTGACGTACTCTTGATTTGAAGAGTATTCAGAACATGCTTCTATCAAACAGAAGTAATTTGCTAATAAAATGGTCATGCGACTGGCATATGACTTTTTAAGTCAAAAGAATGATTTTGATTATCGAGTTTATAATGAGATGTAACCCATAGTAATTTTATGACTTTTAAGAAAGAACAAAAAAAGGTGTTAACTCATGCTCAAAATGTCACTAAATAGATGAAATAACCAAAACTCGAGGGGTTATAATTCACAAACATTTGAACGTAATACTAGGTTAGCATGATAAAAAGAATTGGAAGTTAAAATTCAAGCTATTGCTTTTTTCTGCTTAAATCTCTGCAACGCCACGGGTAGTTCATTATCCTGGCCTGTCTTTTGCTTCTTTTTGGCCAACTTTTCTTCCTCTTTCATTTGTTGATCCAAGAAAGGCCTCTTGACCTTGTCAATAAGCTCCTTTCTTTTCTTCAGTTTGTTACTGGCCTTACTCCTTCCTTTTGTTTTGTTTTTAACTGCGACGTCCTTGACAGCTTCTACAGCAGCTTCCATCTCAGCTGCTATTTCTTGCTTTGTTGGTTTGTCTCTCTTCTTTACTGGTCTCACTGTGCCAATCTTTGAAGGGTCCAGCATGATTGTCTCAGGTGGGAGCTTGTCAAGAAGAGTGCGAACTTCCTTCTCTCTTCGCTGCTTCGATGTTTCAAATGGGTTAGCTAACCAACTATCAAAGTTGGGCTCCCCAGATCCTGGGGTAAGAATTGAAGACCATCCCATGGAGTGTCCTATGCCTAGAACATCTTCATATGGCCTAAACAACACTTTGCGTATCTCATAACCTTTCACCATAGGATGACCCATATATCTGCTATAACTCTGTGATCCTGAGAAATCTCCTAAAATCTGGACATATGATCCAGTTCCAGTTGCTAGCAATCCGTTTTGACTGAAGTCCAAGGTCTTTGCATGGCCTGGTATGGTTTGGAGAACCTCAAATTTCCTCAAGTCCCAAATCTTAATTTTTCTTTCCATTCCAGATGTAGCCATGAGATGGCCATTAGGGTGGAATGCCATTGCCAAGACAGGACCAGGATGGCACAGCATTTTGATTAGAGGAGCTGCACTGGTGGGTTTCCACATGGTCACTCTGCCTCCTGCATGACCCAAAGCAACAACAGCATTGAAGGGATTAACCTCCATCACATCAGTACGGCCTAAACCTGTCCGGATATTACCAATCATCCCACCCATGGTGATATCTTGATAATGAAGCTGCCCAAGTTTGTTTATTGATGCCAAGAGAAAATGGTTTCTCAGAAACTGAAGCCTTAAAACTGCACCATGTCCCTGTAAAGCATAAAATGTAACTTAGTTCCAGAAATAATAGATAAAAGGTATTATCATTCTGAAATATTTATAGAGACAAGCACATGATCTACATGCACCAGGTGAAGATGGGGGCAAAATAATTTAAAAATTAACTTAAAACTCTGAATCGAACTTGACACTCCTATGAGTTAATAGACCACGAAAAGCTGGATGGTTAACAATCATGTACAGGTTTGAAAACAAGGCAAGCACAATGTTTAACAATTGCGCCTGACCATATTTCCAGCACAACATAATCCGTCGGTCTAGAATAAAATATCAACTTTCCATTTTCTTGCTAAACTTGAACATCAATATGAGAAGATATAAATAAAACACTTGCACTAGCTGTTCTTATACAAACCTACACCTTATTTCTTGGTAGGCCAATCCTCTATCCCACATGTAGCCTACTTGCCCATTGAATCACAAAAAGGAGATTGTGTAATCCAGCTCTACAACTTTAAAATCAATGACATTCAATATGTCGAGCTATTTGAATCAGCCCACTCGAGTCCAATTTGAATTTAATCGAGTTGAGATTGAGTTCAAGCTTCGAGCAACTGCTTGAGCCAAGTTCGTTTGTCATAGTACTTGGATATCACACATACTAATCAAGTATTTAGTTTTTTAAATAACTTGTCTATATAATATATTATATACACCTAATCTTTCTTGAGAGTGAGTTTGACGCAACTAGTAAAGTTGCTTCTGTAGTGACCAAGGCTGCATACATATGTCCCCACCCTCCTCCTCCCCCATAACCCCACTATTCAGTGAGCACTTCGTGCATAGGAGCCCCATATATTATATTTACCAATTTATTCTAAATAAATATGCTTAAAATGTTTAATTCAAGCTCGCATCTCAATTTTAGTCGAGCTTTAACCATAGTTGTCAAGCCCAGCCTAGGCCAGCCGCTTGAACTGGTTAAACTGTGAATAGGACCATGATCTGGTTCAATCACCCTTCGAAACCCATTTTTACACCTATATGCTTTAAAACCAACAACCCAAATGGATCAACAGGTAAATCGGCAATCCACCCATGGGTCACACATGTAAACAGGTTAAATAAAGTTGACGTGGCAAACTCAAAAAAGAATTTAAATATAGTAATCAAAGATTCGAACCTTTGACCTTTTTACCTATGCTTTAACCAATGAGCCAAACTAACATTACTGTTATTTTATTGCAAAACTTATTAATATAATTAATTATATTTCAAATTTCTACGTAATTAATTTTTTCAATTAAAAAATAACTAATATTTAATAAATAAAGTTCTAACAAATGATTCTTATATTAACTTTTTCTATACAATATTTAAAACTTTAAATGATAGAAAAACTTTATTTTATTTTTTTTATGTGATTGTATATATTTATCAATTTATGATATTTAAATTTTTTAAAACATTATTATCTTAATTTAAAAAGTCAATTAGATTTTTAAAAAATAAGCTACACTAAACATACTAATTTAATTATAACATTGATAAAATCTATTAAGTTTAGCGTTATTTAATATATTTATAATTTCTATAATAAAATGTATTAATTTCATGCATTTTATATAATATTTAATACATGTACCGTAAAACCGCTCTATAATGATACTCTATATAGGAATAACCTCTATATAGTTACAAAAGATTTTGGTCCCAATTTGAGCCAATTACAAATAGGAATAAACTCTATATTTGTAATAAGTTATAAATTTTCTAAATCTCGTTTTAAGAAAATATTCCTCCATATAGTAAAATATACATTATGCTATGTTTTATCTTACTGTATTACAGTAAAATCTCTCTATAGTGATACTCTATATAGGAATAACTTCTATATAGTGATAAAACAATTCCAATCTCAATTTGGGCTAATTATAAATAGGAATAAATTCTTTATTATAACAAGTTATACATTTTTTAAGTCCCTTTTTAAGAAAATATTTCTCTATATAGTAATATTTGTATATATAATTTTAAAAAATATATGTTATGCTATACGTCGTCTTACTATAATATTGTTTTGTCTCATCAATCTTATTTGTATAATATAACAGAATATTAACGTATTTTATCTCTAGTTGTTATCACCTGAGCAACATAATTAAATATTAAGTTTAAAAAAAATTTTAGTACTTGAACCTCCACTAAATTATAACTTCCTCATAGTCATAAATTTTATTTGGTCTCAAGTGTATAACTGTAAAGAGGTTTTACTGTATTGTTTTGTCTTCGATCTTATTTGTATAATATGATAAGATATTAACGTATCTCATCTCCAGTTACTATCATTTCACCAACTATATTAAGTATTAAGTCAAAAAAGATATTTTAGTACTTAAAACCTCCATTAAATTATAACCTCCTCATAGAAATTTTATTTGAACCCAAATGTATGACTATAAAGAGGTTTTATTTATTGTATTTAGAAAAATATCAGTTCGACAATATCGACCTTCGATGAACCTTTGGCCCTTACCCTTTGACTTGACCAGGTTGAAGCCCAGGCCGGGTTTGAAAACACAGGATTTAACTTTAGAATAACAAATTTTTTAAGAATTTATAACAATGGGCAATAACAAATGAGCTATGGATAGAGCTGAAGTATCTCAATCCTACAGGAATTGAGCTTAATCGAACTCCAATGATCTTTTATTTGAGCAAGCTCGAGCTTTATACCGTATCAGCTTGACTCAATCACACCCCCAAATTGGTAACCAAAAGAAACATAAATCAGAATTCCACCCAAGAACACGAGAAATGAAATTAAACACTTCAAGATACAAGATAGAAAATTATAATATCTTATTATATTATGGCGATGATATAACTGTTCATGCAAACTTGGTTGCCATCTCAAATTATCAAACAGCCTAACTACTGCTCAAATAGAGATAGAATTGTCAAAGACAGTATACTTACCTCTAAACAATGAAGCTCAGTGCCATCCCTGTAATAAATGTACGGGTACCTGTCATAATTTAGAAGTTTTAGAAACATCTTTCATATAGAGCTACATAAGAGCTTAACCAATGATACGTTATTAATCTTATAGATGTCAAATAGAAACTTCTTGAGCAAGCATAATAGACAGTACTTAAAATTATAGGATCACGGATTAAAATTAATGTACATAAGATGAGAAATGAACGCTTTCCTGGAATAAGCTCATCTAAGTCAAAAAGTATTAGTTAGTGATAATGTGTTATCAAATCAAGAGGCAAACATGACCAAAACAAAAGAAAAAAGAGAAACATACTTTTTCTGGGCAGCAGCAAAGAAGAGTTCATTGTGCAAAAACAC
This sequence comes from Ricinus communis, assembly GCF_019578655.1. NCBI lineage: Eukaryota > Viridiplantae > Streptophyta > Magnoliopsida > Malpighiales > Euphorbiaceae > Ricinus > Ricinus communis. The sequence continues at coordinate 28,733,184 of NC_063263.1, read as the reverse complement.
AATATCACGCACTTTTTCCCTAACCTGAGGAAAAGAAATCAATTGTTTAGTCAGTCTAAAGTCTAAATTATGTGATGCATGAGTGAATATTATAAACTTTAAGACGGGTGAAAGAAAGTGCTGAAAGTTCAAACAAAAAGAAAAAGGATGAAAGAACTCGTTCAGTAATTAATAAGTAAGAGCAAGTTAACAAAAATAAAATACAGTCATTACGACATATCCGTTCATTCCTCTTGGAACCTAACATTCCTTCGCATTGACTTCATATTTTTGTGATATTAGTATTACAGACAAAAATTTACCATTGGCTCTGTTACTCTCAGAACTTCAGTCCCTCATCCCCCTTTTCCTCTTGATATTTTTCCAGGAGGTGTCAAGATTATGTTTTTAGTATATTTAAAACTGTTTAGAAATCAAATGACATCTAGTTCATACAGTCTCACAATATTGTTAAGAAAAATTGTGTTACACAACGTCAACAAATATTAACCCGCTAAGGCATCACAACTTCCTATTAAAAAGCAAATACAAAAACATAAAAATAAAAAAGGTTGGGCAAAAAATAAAGTGTAAATCTGCAAACTGTGTCCCAGCATCATTATGTCAAATTGGATAGCATGTTATCTATAAACCATTTGTATCTCATTAAGGGCCATCTCAACCTTAAAGCGGCAATATATACCTGCATCTCTTTAATTAGGCTCATGCTCATCATGTCTACAACTGCCAGGTGGCCCTTGCGCCCAGCAAGGGCCATATACCTCCCATTTGATGTGAAATCAAGTGTGTATGGACCAAGATCTGTACATGTTAATTAAGAATGTGTTACTTCCAGCTAAGTGCATTGCATAGTTTTATAGTCATGGGTGATGCTCAAAGAAGAGAACTTTTGCCACTGATATTTAGTGGGAGAAACAATATTTAAAAATATTAGCAACACCTTTTGCACACTAAAAATCTAAGCACAATTTACCCTTAATTACAGTTCAATTTTTAAGACAGGGGAGGACTGAATCTTAATCAAAGGAAGCAAATCTCAAGTAGCTGAAGGGAAAAGAAAAAGATGCCAATCTCAAATGTATGAATGTCACAATCAACTATCAGGTTGCAAACCTGATTAATAGTACAAACTTCTAAAAATGGGAGAAATTAACATGAATGACTGCATGGTAAGCAAAGCATGTAAATCTCAACTTGAACACATCTGAAAGGCCAAATTTACAATTTTTCCAAGATTTACATCAAATTGAAAGGCAAATACACAGAGCGGAGAGAATGAAAAGAGTTAAAATGCTAATATATTCTACTGAACTAAACATCTAAATTTCCATCCATGGAGAAAACTTTTTTTGGAAAGTGAGCAAGCCCAGGAAAAGACATTTTTTTCCCTCGTTAAATTTCCAGGCTGCATCGATCAGGCATCACATAAAACTAAGTATTCAATCTTCAGGAAACTATTGGAAAACTAAAGATCATGCATGTGATTTCAAAAATTTTTAAAATAGGAATTTGAGCATCCCCAGCATTCCATAATCCATATATCCACCCAGAAAATCTTGTATTTAAAAAACAGTTTGGCCCTTGCGATTCCTTTTCCTTCTCCTTTCTGCATAGATTTCTAACAATAGTAAATATGCAGTTTCTCTAGTTAGCATCAATTTCATCAATAACATCTGATAAACTGAAACCGTCACTAGCTAAATTGAAAATACATGGAAGCCAGAGCATGTAGCTCCATATAATATGTACCACTCGGACATTCACCTTAACATGGAAAATTTTCTATAAAAGATGTTCTCATATTCATACTCTACCAAATAATAGAATATAAATATATAAATAAAGAATTTGACTATGGAGGGGGAAAAAGAAAGCAAATTAGACAGCAGACACCAACCTGGTAACTTTAGGTCATGTGGTTTCTTTAAGCTTGAGATGTCAATTTCAGACAGAATATCATCTTGTTTGATCCTCCATGTCTTTTCAGTACCTTCAGCCTCAAGATAGCCTCCTGTGCTCGGCAAAAGCCACTGAACAGAAGGATCACATAATATGATTTGTTCAAATAAAACATAGATTGCAATATTCACAAAAAGGGGCATACTGGGCAAACAGACACAATATCTAGAAATTGTATATATTATCATTAAATATCAGAATTTGAAGCCACCTTTTTATTGCAAAAATATTTGATAAAAAGAATAAAGAAAGGTGAAATTCTCTAATTCTCCAGTGACTTGTTTGGAATAAATCACATCCATGAATTGAATTTAACTGAATTAAAGTCAATTATGGCACGATTTCGTTTCTATCAAAATCCCTCCAAAATGAGAATAAGATTCAACTTTTATATCTTCAAAACAATAATGAAGGCCCAAAAAAAATAATTACAGAATTGATATAAACTAGAAGATAACTAAGTCACCTTATCTGTCTTAGCAGCAGTTTGAGCAGATTTTCCATAAATTTGTTCCCTAACAGAAAGCTGACCCTTTAGTTTTTTGTCTTTCAAAACCTGCAAAATCAGAGAGAAATCATCACCCAACCTGAAAAAGAAAATTAAGAACCAAGAAAGAAAAAACACTTCAAAATAAACATTTTGATACCTCTAAATTAGGAGCCTCTCCTCTAAGATACTTCTTTGCTTTAGCATCTAACTCATCAGATAACTCATTCGAACTGAATTTGGCCTCCATTATTTCTTTTTAAATTATATTGTGTTATATTAAGATCTCTTAATTATATATATATCTCCGGCGGCAAATGAAGCAGTAGAGATTGTTGTGGGTTTAGGGTTTAATGCAGGAGATGATAAAGAACTATGCAGATAGTGAAAGCAAGACGAAGATAAAAGGGTATTAGCAACTAGGAGCGCCGTTTTGATGGATGGTACGACGCCGTTCCCAATCAACTTTTTATTTTTCTTAAAAAACACAAAAAGAGAATTCCGTTGCCCGGAATTGAACCCGGGTCTTTCGGGTGAGAGCCGAATATCCTAACCGACTAGATTACAATGCATGGATTATTATCCCCTTGTTCTGCTGTATGAATTTGAAATATAAATTTGGTTGTTATAATAGGAAAATGAAACACTCAATTTTGATTTCTAGATAGAGAGCATTATCATTAACTTAAAAGTACATTCTTACAAAATTTGACTTCGTAAGTTAAAAAGTCCTTTAAATATTTTTTTCATCAAAAAGAGTTCTTTAAATATTTTAGGAAAGATTTTAAATTCTTAAAATTCTATGTTTCCATAAATAGTAATTACAATATGCTATATTTTAATAAAATTGTAAGATTTCATTTTAATACTTGTGCTTTTTGTGAAACTTAGTAAAAACTACATGTATTTGGTAAATTATTATTATATTTATATTTTACTGATAAATTTATTATATCTTATATGATAATCATATTACTTAATTTTTATTTAAGTTATTATAATTTTTAATATAAATTAAATAATTAATAAAGTATGTATGTTAATAATTATTAGTAATAGATTTTTTTCATAATTATTTAGTTTAGTTAAAAATATTAAAAAAGCAATTGTAATTACGTGCTTTTATAAACTAGCGAAAAAAATAAGAAATAAAGATTATTGAAGAAACATTTTATTCATTGTAAAAAGAAAGTAAGATCGTGAAATAAACTAAAAATTTAAGGTAAGATTTTTATTTTTCTATTATAATTTTTTAGTGCATTGATATAATTTCTGCTTTAAAAATATATTAAAAGAAAATTAGATTTTACTTGCATCACTTGATTATTGAAATGCAAAATTGTGCATTAAGACTTGCATAAACCTTTGCTAGGTTATTGAAATATTTAAACAGCTAGTTTTGGTGCCTGCTGATTAGGCGAATTGTTATGTAATGACTTATATATGAGTCAATTATTATGTTCTGTATTTAGTTTAATGTGTTACATAATTAAAGATGATTATCAATTAAGAGAATAAAAAATATAAAAAATAGTATAATAGAGAATTGAAAAATGACAATGTTACAAGACATACAAAATGGCAATCATTTTTATCTTACTTTGGTAATATATGAACTATGTAAACAATACATATATAAGAAATTAAATTTAAAATAACATAAAAAATAAGAGATGTCTTAAAATAACTAAATATTTAATACTGAGATTATTAAACCATACAACTAATTAATTTCTATGATACACAAAAGATATTCATATTAATAAATGAGTTTATAAATAAAAAATTAAACTTTTAATATAACCAAGCAAAAATAACAAAAAAATTTACTGATTTGAATAATACTAATCATAAAACTTTTTAAAAATTCAAATAACTTTCTGGGGCATACCTTTTTAGAGCTTCTAAAAATAAAGTTATAAATTATTGTAATACTATTTCAAAAGCTATATTTATTGCATTTCCCTCTATCACCTGCTCTTTAATTTTATTTGCACATGAAAATAAAGATAAAATTGAAGATGGAGATGAAAAATATTGAATATCTGATGATAAAATGGTGATTTATATTAGAATGGTTGTGGTGACAAACAATGACTTCAATTATCAAAAGAAAGATTATGAGGCATAACATTAGACCAAGGAAGATAATGAGATACAAAATTAGCACCATATGAAAATTAAGGATTGTCAGTAATATATATAATTAATAGAAGAGATGCATATAGTTAAATTAATATTAATTAGCAATTAATATGGTTTTAAAGATGAAAGAAAAAAATAAAAATTATTCTTACATAAAAGTTAAAACTAAAAACTCACTACAATCTAAAGATATGCCTTAAAAATCATAAAAAGATTCAAGTGAGAAGAGAGAATGCAAGAGATAAAATCTTGCTTTCATATATATATATATATATATATATATAATTTTAAAGAAAATAAAAATAATTGATAACAAAAGGATTGCGTTTTCTATAGGAAAAAAAATTCAGAACCCATATTTTATCTCCACATAGCATTGCTCCATTTAGAAAAATAAAATATTGCACTATTGTCATATACAAGTAATTGAAAGATAGAAGATTGAAATTGAGTATAAAATTATAATTTTTTAAACTAATCTTCACAACTGCTTATTACACCAGTAATTAAATTTGTTTAAGTTGTTATCTAATGACTTTGTTATCAAAGTGAGAATAGATAGTTCTTTACCATAACTTAGAAAGAAAAAAAACAATCAAGAAGAAGTGAGAGAAGTATAGAATATGTAAAGATTTAAAAGGTGAGAGCAATTATATGAAAATTTTTTAAGAGAAAAAGAGACTCCCACTCATAAAAAATTTATATGATTGAAAAAAAGCACTTGAGACAAGGAGTTATTCTTTTCCTACCAAAAATTTGGCACATTATGGTATTAAAAAAAGTTATTAAAATTATAATTGATTGTTTGTATCATGAAAAATTAATAATTGTAACTAACTCTTAAGAAAGAACTGAAGTCTATACTAATTCTTTATGTCAAGTGGCAAATATGTACCAAATGAGACATCAACAACAATGGAGGTAATACAGTACTCTTTTAAAGATAGATAAATATGCTTTTCAAGAATTAAAAATATATATTTATAACTTATTATTTGGAATATAGAAAATAATATTAGAGGATATTGCTTATAAGAATTAATGGTAAACATTAACTTAATTCTAATAGCTTAAATTTCTTATAATAAATAAGAAGTTATACTTTAAATGTAATTTAATAACTTAATAAATATATTAATGCTTGTAATGTTCTTTCATACTCTAAAACAACTAAATTCTTATAATTTAGAGAATTAGTGTTAAATCATACAAATTGTCAAATAAGAAAAAAAAAATTTATGTAAATTACTACTTTCATATATATATATATATGAGGTCTACCCAATGCTAGATGCAGAGGTGCATAATAGATTGATATAAACATCATGAGCTGTCCCGTAATAAAACTGTTGTTGCTGATACCTTCTTCTCAGTTCCTTCTTCTCCTTCTTCTATAACCCGAGCTCAGAGAAGGAAGAGATAAGAGGGCCCCATGGAGAATGTGGTCAGAAATCCATAATAGAGTTCAACCACAATGACCAAATTAATTATCTTCATGCATAAGGATACTAGATTACCTAGTATAAAAGATTTAAAAAATCATCACAAACCTCCCTTTTCTTTTCTATTGCAATTTTTGGATTATTATATGATGATTTTTAAACTTTCCATATATATATAGAAATAGAATATAGAAATAGAAAGAGATAGACTAGAAACGACATCTCTTATGTCATTGACACCAAAGGAAAGGGGATATTAAATTAATAGAATTGGAATATGGATGGAATATAATGAAATAGAGCCACTTTGAGGTTCCTTATGAAATGAGGCATGGAATGAAGAAACTACGAAGAAGTTCCAGGAGTTACGAAGGAAACTTC